>NW_027110416.1:481015-505828 GCF_000696795.3 Halyomorpha halys
ATATTTTACTAGGTTTGATTCTTATGAATATAGAAAAATATTCAATATAAGACTAAAGGATACTGAATCCTCCAAAGTAGCCCGTTCTACATATCGGAATCATCTTCAGTACATTCTCACCTTTCGATACTCACCTCCACATCAAAGAACTCCAGTTGGGATGCACTCTGATGTGTTCGTTTAATTGATAGTGGTACCGAAACCTAAAATGGCACCGGTCACATACGTGCGGGTACACTCCCGTGTGGACCTGAGAGTGATTCTGGAGGCTACGCCTATTGAAGTTGTCTTTACCCCAAGCCTCACACACGTAAAACTTGTCCCTGGTCTGCTTTCGTCCTAGTGCTGTAGGTGCAGCCTCGGGCTGTTTTGCGCACTCAAGTTTTAATAATGAAAGATATATATTACTTACCCAATTTTTCATTATAAACTGATATTCTTCTTCCATGATAGACCGAAGTAATTCCGCTTCATTGATAAATTTCACGTCTTCTTTGGTTTCGAACAGTTTGCTGCTTAGAATAGAAATGACAACTTAGTTCATAAAGTCAAATGGATCCTATTTATAAATATAATGCCTTATCTGTGTAGGTTAATTGCTGTTAATTAATTGTAATACAAATTTTAGAGGACATATTGATTTGAAAAAACTAATTGTTAGTTAATTCGACCTTAAATAAAGACTATGATAATGAAAAATACATATTTCTTACCCAGATTTCTCATAATGAAGATATAACGCAACCTGTCATGCTCGTTTGATTGATAGTGGTACCGGAACCTAAAATGGCACCGGTCACATACATGCGGATACACTTGTATGTGGACCTAGGAGTGGCTCTGGAGGCTACGCCTATTGAAGTTGTCTTTACCCCAAGCCTCACAAACGTAAGGCTTGTCCCTGGTCTGCTCTCGTCCTAGTGCTGTAGGTGCAGCCTCGGGCTGTTTTGTGCACTCAAATTTTAATAATAAAGATATATATTACTTACCCAGATTTTTCATTATAAACTGATATTCTTCTTCCGTGACGGGCCGAAGTAATTCCGGTTCATTGGTAAATTTCATGTCTTCTATGGTTTCGAACAGTTTGCTGCCTAGAATGGAAATGACAACTTAGTTCACAAAGTCAAATGGTCCCTTTCTATAAAGATAATTCCTTATCTCTATAGGTTAAATGCTGTTAATTAATTATAATTCAAAAGTTATGTAAATTTTAAAGGACATATTGATTCGAAAATGTAACTAATTGTTAGTATCAATTCGACTTTAAATAATGATTATGATAATGAAAAATATATATTTCTTACCCAGATTTTTCATGATAAACTGATATTCTTCTGCAGTGACAGACCGAAGTAATTCCTCTTCATTGATAAATTTCACGTCTTCTTTGGTTTCGAACAGTTTGTTGCTTAGAATGGAAATGACAACTTAGTTCATAAAGTCAAATGGACACTTTTTATAAATATAATACCTTATCTGTATAGGTTAATTGCTGTTAATTAATTGTAATTGGAAAGTTATGTAAAATTTAAAGAACATATTGTATTGAAAACGGATCTAATAGTAAGTAATTATTCGACCCTTAACAAAGTTTATAATAATGAAAAATATATATTACTTACCCAGATTTTTCATTATAAACTGATATTCTTCTTCCGTGACAGGCCGAAGTAATTCTGATTCATTGTTAAATTTCACGCCTTCAATGGTTGCGATCAGTTTCCTGCTTAGAATGGAAATGACAACTTAGTTCATAAAGTCAAATGAACCCTTTTTATAAATATAACGCCTTATCTGTATAGGTTAATTGCTGTTAATTAATGGTAACTGAAAAGTAAAATAAATTTTAGAGGACATATCGATTTGAAAATGGAACTTAACGTTAATTATATTTTACTAGGTTTGATTCTTATGAATATAGAAAAATATTCAATATAAGACTAAAGGATACTGAATCCTCCAAAGTAGCCCGTTCTACATATCGGAATCATCTTCAGTACATTCTCACCTTTCGATACTCACCTCCACATCAAAGAACTCCAGTTGGGATGCACTCTGATGTGTTCGTTTAATTGATAGTGGTACCGGAACCTAAAATGGCACCGGTCACATGCGTGCGGGTACACTCCCGTGTGGACGTAGGACTGGCTCTGGAGGCTACACCGATTGGAGTATTATAATATTTTATAAGTTTATAATATTGAAAAATATATATTACTTAACCAGATTTTTCATTATAAATTTACACTTTGTTTTCATAAGCACTCCTTATCTCCGTCCAGTGAATCCTCCTGAAATCAAATTAGTTTATAACAGTAATGCTATAACTTTTTTTTAGTTTCGAAAAAGCTAAATATTTAGGTTTTACTATTAATAATTCATTAGAGTCTCGTAGTGTCCTTGGGGAATTATTACACATTATGAATAATTCTCCTCCTTATTAAAAATCTGAAAATAAGAAATTAGATTTATATTATTACTTAATATTTAAATATGACTGTGTCTTCTAATTTAATATATTTCCTTGTTATAAAATAATAAATAATATATTATTTATGTTTCTTGGCAATTCTTATTGCAGTTTGTTGTCGTTGCCAACTTGATAATTTTAATTTTGCAATTACTTTTTAAGTTTTTTTGTTTTATGACTATTAACATTTTGCCTTCTTTTAGCTATTTAAGTAGTAATCTTGAATTTATTTTAGGATATTAATTCTTAGGATTTTAATAGAAAAAAATAATATAGAAACATGAAAAGCAAGATTTTTTATTCTAGTGATAAACAGAAAGTTAAAATTTTAATTACAAAACACATTTATTGAAATCTACGACATATTAGTTCTCTAGGAGTATTGTGATACAATAATTATCAGTGACATTGGATCACGAAGAGAGTATGGGCAAATATGACAAATGGAATTAATACTAAAATAAATTTATCTTACGACTCATCTTTATACTATTTTATCGTTTTATTATATTATTTCATAATATTATCATCATTTTTAACATTTTTCTATAATCTATTATGAAATATACCCTTAAATAATTCAAATATTACATACCATTTTCATGGCAATTTCGTGTGTATAACTACACTTTTTAAGTTTTTTTTTTTTTTATGACTATTAACATTTTGCCTTCTTTTATCTATTTAAATACTAATCTTGAATTTATTTTAGGATATTAATTCTTAGGATTTTAATAGAAAAAAAAATCTCCCGTGTGGACGTAGCAGTGGCTCAGCAGTATACGCCGATTGGAGTAGCCTTTACCACAAATCTCTCACACGTAATGCTTGTCCCTGGCCTGCTGATCTTTTTCTACTTTTTTATTCTTCCATTCAGAAAATAAAAATGTCAAAACTTTAATAAATTATTTGTTATATTTAAGAAACTATTGGGCATTTTACTCTGATATGGGTAAACAGTTGGGACAATTTGGACGGATTGGCTTTGTTTAGTGGGCCTGGTAAGACTTAATTTGTTTATGAATAACACTTCTACTCATTGAATATAAAACAAAGTATATTTTAGAGCAGTTCTTTAGATTTCTACTCTGAAATTAGAACACCCTCCAGAGCAATTAATTGTGGCCCTGCAGACTACGCCGATTGGAGTATCCTTTTCCACAAGTCTCATATACGTAAGGCTTTGTACTGGCCTGCTCGTCCTGGTGGTTCAGGTGGATCCACCTGAATACCAGGTTATTTTTCAGGATTGAATATGAAATGGTTCAACCTTGTTTTTTTTTTCAACGAAACAAAAATATGAATTTATTTAAAAACACGTAGATTTTAAGCATATTTACTGAATTAATGCTACTTGATTCATGGTACACTAGTGATCAATCGTGTATTATGGTCTTCTACTATTAATTACATATCGATAAATTGTGAATACATATATTTGTACAATAACTATTTAATATTTTAATTCTCAAGCAAAGAAAAAAGAAGTGTGTTCAGGAATTACAGCAATATCAAAAGTGGCTCTTAATGTTTTTATTTTTATTTTTTTTAAAAAGGCCTAAAAAAAGATAATTGTAAACTGAATAAGTCTCTCCCTTTATATAATCCGTAGCTCTATTTATATGGCTTGCCCCTCTATTTAAAATTTGGTATGTACAATTTAAATCAATTTGTGTAATTTGTATGTATTTATGTATGTTTATCTTCTCATAATTGAAACTATCTTCAAGTGATTACAAACTTATGATATTTTTAGTATGATGTCTACATTGACTAATATTTACTGCTACATTGGCTCCTAAGGATGAGATTTGTTCATATTCAGCATTAATTTTTAAAATCATTTTATTAATTTTAGTTAAAGCACACTTTAATAATTATGTTTCATAAATATTAATAACTCATGTTTATCTGCTCATGATTAAAATTATCTCCCAGTGATAATAAATTTATGATGTTTTTAGGATTCCACTAGATTGTTTCGGTTTCTTTGTCTCTCGGATCATCATAAATATGTCTTCCTCTGAGGCCGTCCTCCTCCAAACGCCTTTTTTAATCTTTCTTTGATAACTCTCCAATGGGTCTCTTCGTCAGCCTGAATCTGATTTAGGATGCTCCTCTGGACTCTACAGACGACCGCTGCTTTTAAAACCTCTGCATCTTCACTATCGAGTATGCTTTCGATAGACTTCGCTTCAATCCGGCTTATTAGTCGTTCACCCCCTTTTATGAAGTGGCTCAATTCTCCTGTTTCCCCGGTAAACCGTTCGAGGTCAGAAACGGCCTTCCTCAAGTCTTGGGCAGTTGCTGTGCGTACTTTTACCCACTCAAGTGTTGTGGAGTGGGCTCCCGCTAGAGAAGCATTCGGTAGTGAGGCTAGCTCCGGGGGTGGAGGATTCACCTCTATGGGAGGTGGGTTCTGAACCCCATTTTGATTTAAAGCGTCTAGGTTCATGACCACTTGTCTGACAATACTGTTGGCGGCCATAGGTCAACTGTATGACTACTTGTAGGAATTTCCAGTTCTTTTTCTAATTTCTTACACTCCAGTTGGGTTTTATAGTATTGAATGTCCATTTCTTTTTCTAATTTCTTACACTCCAGTTGGGTTTTATAATATTGAATCTCCATTTCTTTTTCTAATTTCTTACACTCCAGTTGGGTTTTATAATATTGAATGTCCAGTAATTTAACTTGTAGGGCAGCTTTTTTTTTTACCTGTTCTTTATATTCTGAAAAATAATGGATCATATTGTTACAACGGACTAATCAATGGTAGCTAATACTAATATAAATAATTCATTACAGATGTTAATGAAGTGATTTTAATTACCTTCTTGCGTGGTACTCTTTCGTTTTTTTCCTTTAGGAACTAATGGCATGGTTGAAGGATCGTTGATAAGGACTGGTGAGGAGGGATGAACAGTTGTAGTTTTAGGTGTAATATCAGATTCTTCCACAGCAAGGCCAACAACTGTTGGAGACTCCCTTCCGATTATTTAAAGTACAGTATTGTCGACATCATTTAAAGTATTTTCCTTGCCTCCTCCTGCTCCTGTTTTCCTAGAATTATTGATTTTTTCCTCAAATTGTAATGAAAAAGGCATATTGAGGCGGGATGCTAACAGTCTACTCTGTCTAAGCAAAATAGAGATTTCATGAAATCGCGTTTAATAACGATTTTGTTTTTAAAACATAAAGAGGAAACTATTCGCTGACCTGAAAATTGGATTATCACACTGAATATTTCTTAATTTACGGTTATCATATTCACAAATTAATACAAAATCCATGAATCAAATTTTGTCCGGGAAGTAATACCAAAAAATTAATGGCACAAGAAAGAGACCGATCCGATAAAAAAGTTTCATTTTTCTGATCGATTGTATTTTAATCGTATTTTTTATGTCTACAATGTTGTTGGAGTTGAGAAAATAATCTTCAGACGACAGTAACTGGAAAGTGCTAAGTTCCTATAAAGCTGAGATATATATATTCAAGGTGTTTGATAAACAGTGGACTATAATTTAGGAGGTAATAGTAAATCTCTAGAGTAGAATAGTTCGAAAAAAAGTTGATATTCCATTGAGAAAAGCAGTAAATTATAGTTTTTTTAAACCAAGTCACGTTTCTTGTTGAATAAAAAGGTTGAATTTTAAATTGCAGCAGCGTAAATTTTTTTAAAGATTTTATTTTCTAGACAAGAAATGTAATAAGCGTATTATCGAACTGCTGCAAACATAGCAATTGCTTAAAGAACAAATGTCAATATGAAATTTTTTGTTGCTCTAGAGATGTACTACTTCCTCTTTAAAAAGTCAATTTATAAAACCTAAAACACCTGATTTCATACCATACTTTTTGGAATATCATTTAGATTGGTTAATGTTTTGATCTCAAAAGAAACCTCTACTTATTTGATATCAAATTAAAGCTTATTATTGAATGTAGAAATTGATTATAGAAGATGGTAATCATTTCTCAACAGAAGGTTGAAAAATACATTAACAGGCAAAGTGTAATTTATATGAAATAAATGAAGCTTGTTGTTACAAGTCCAACTGTAAGGCTCATTATGATAGAATAAGTTAGACCAAACAAAATTGCTGAAAGATAAGTTTGTCCTCTTGATTATGGTGCAATTAGAACGTAATTATCTTGAATAGTTTTTGAGTGATAATATCTCATTCAGCAAAAAACATGCTGAAGAAAATGTGCTTAAAACACAAAGTATGACTTTTTTTATACAAATTAATTATTAAAAAAATTAATGATGGCTCAGATGTTAGATGTTTTATCTATTATACTCCTTTAAGCTTTAAATTTGGTGTCCATTAAGTTTATTGACCTATTTGGACCGAAAACATTATTGTTTTTGCAATAATATAACCACTTTATGGTAATACAGATTAACTTTATTTCATTTTATCAATACTAGTCATTTAGAACTACAACAGTATTATTTTGTATGCAGTACAGAAAGCAATGCTCCAATTTTCAGATAGAGGCAATATTTTTTGTTTAATATTTCTATCCTTAAGCCTATAACATAATATACATACGTTACACTAATTACAAATAATTCACCTACCATAGTTAACTTCCTGATATTGGGCCACCATACATCACGTACGTAGCACCAATTTTTTTTCGATTGGTTCTACACCAAGTGTCTTCCCATATTCTCCAATATCTTGCCATTGTTTAGTTTTTTCAAGTTTCGTCAAAGATTCCGAACAAAATGGATTTATTTATTTTCCAGAATTCGGGAGAGGACACACATTCGCATTTTACGGTTATTTTCCCTTTTCGCCATTTTACAGTGTTGACTCTAAAAGGTCTAAACAATTAATCTCTAAAAATTAAACATCTCATACGCCAACTTACACTTTTTTTCTTATATAACTCCTATAATATTTGTATATTTGGCCTTAAAACAAATGTCACTACTATACAACAAGAAATATATCAGTTTTATATAGTTATTCAAGAACAATAAATATATTATAAATGAAGAGATATGTAATTAAAGTAGCGGGGACGGGGAGTACATGTTTTCTTTTGTCAATATATTAAAATAAATACTACATTTATGTAATAATAATTGAATTCTAATTATAATAAAAGCTATCCAAACAAGTGAGAGCTTTTGAAACTCCAAGAGTGGTAAGTTGGCGATTCACAAGTAGTCTTTTTCGACAAGAAGTGATGAAAAACAGTTTCAGCCCTCGGGATGAACCTAAGCTACATTCAAAAGTTTCCCAAAATGAATGCTTCAAAGTTATAGGGCACTTTTGTTCCTCTTTGAATATTAGAGACATTAACAGCTAAGAGGTTTCACGCTCTGAACATGTTACCTTTTCAAGTAAAAACCTCCTCTTGACTTATACATCATTTAGATTATAGTGTTTTTTAAAGGGTAGTGAAAGAGGGCTGCCACTAAATCGGGATGGGTCGGCTGGGGAGTGTTGGGAGTAATTTTTGGTGTGAGATACATGTGTAATATAAATTAATTTTATAGAATATATTATCAATATTATTGTAAAATGTCAATGTCAACAGTTTGAATTGAAAGTGATTATATTTATTAAAAAAAGAACAATGCTATTACATAAAAATCTGGCCCAATCCATCCGTTCTTCATCACTTTCAAAAACCTCCTCTGCACCAGACCTTCCGAAATTACACAGCATTTCACTACCTCGCATGCATGTACAGGATCCAATCTTAAATAATTTAAGCAAGGAAATTTTTCGCTCTTTCAATAATTTCCCGCGTGGCTTTTAAACGAGCATTATACTTCCTCTCTGCAGGATTCTCTGGTTCGCGGTGTAAAGGTGTCATAAGCCAGGACCTCAGCGGGTATGCGGAGTCCCCTAAAATAACGCCATTTTGACAAATGTCCTCTACTTCCATAGTTCGATATAACGAACTATTCCGCAAAACCCTCGAGTCGTGGACGTTTCCGGGTCACTTAGCACTCAAGTAATAAAATATGGCCGTAGGACCGCAAAATCAGACACCCTATAATTAAACAGCTAATGTTAGATTAGTGAATAGCTAGTCTAACATTAGCTAACTATTATAAGGTAATTATTGTTATTAACTATTCACGCCTTGTCAATTTTAGCCACTTTCTATGACATCACTCCGTATCACCATTTTATTCCTTATTATTATTACATCCTATTCCCCTTTTTAAGTAAATGTTTCTAATGTGATTGAAATTAGTAGATGACATACGACATAGTTCATTAATTTGATCTTGTATTTCAGAGCTGACTCTTTTCATTTTTCTTCTAGGGATATTCTTTCCAGCAACACCAACTTTCATGTACGTTATCATTTCAATATCTTCATTACTGAACAATAAATCGTCCGAACGTTTTTGAAAAAAATAACTAATTAAAATTATACTCACATTAACAACACTTACACGATACTTAACCCAAAACATAACTACTATTAAAGTGATAACCAGTTCACTTGTACTATGATGTTACAAGTGAACCTAGACTTGTACTAAAAGTACAAGGAAATACGTGTATATTTTCCAAGAAAGTACAAGTGATCACTTGTAGAAACAGAATCACTTGTACTTTGAATATTTAACTTGTAGTTTCGATTCTAAAAGTACTTGACCTTGTACTTCCTTATCGGATAACGAAATAGTAGTGTTTGGTAAACATTATCTAATGAGAACATTTTCACAGTTTCAGCGTTATTATGATTTAATCATTTCTGATAATTATGTCACTTTTACCTCTAATATTGAAATTGTGTACGGCACTAAGATTATAAAGCAATCTACAATCCTTCTGTTTTGTCTTAAAAGTTTTGATTATTTCATTGATCCGACATTATTACAATTTTAAATTATTAATCAATTTAATATTTTCAATTATATTCTTTTGTATTGAGATTTCGAAATTTCCCCACTTAAAAATACATTTATGAATCGGGTAAGACTTTCTAAAGCTAGTATTAGATTAGTGAATTGCCTGTTATTTTATGGTTTTAGTATAATGTCGTCAGGAAATCTGTGAAACAACGGTGTTTTTCGTACTTAATACTTTAAAAAAAATACCTGTATATGATGAAAATTTAATTCTTAAAACGTTTTTTGAACGCATTAACAGCTGAACGGTTTCACGCTCTACCAATGCTTTGAATACATAACCTTCTCTTATGTTTACTTGAACTTTTTCAATAGTACAATTAAACTCACTTCTCCCGGTACAAGTATTAGGTTTGTACTTTGTAACTTGTACACTTGTACTTATTTACCAATACTATTAGTTCCATTATGAAACAGGGCCCTGGTGGTTCAGGTGCATCCACCTGAATACCGGGTTATTTTTCAGGATTGAATGTGAAATGGTTTAACCTTATTATTTTGTTTTCAACGAAACAAAAATATGAATTTATTTAGAAGCAGGTAGGTTTCAAGCATATTTACTGAATTAATGCTACGTGATTCAAGGTACACTAGTGATCAATCTTGTATTATGGTCTTGTACTATTAATTACACATCGATAAATTGTGAATACATATATTTGTACAATACCTATTTAATATTCTAATTCTCAAAAAAAAAAAAACCACAGCATATATAGTATCTTAAATACGTGAACTAGGAGATATTATAGATCTAATTCTAAAAAAAAAAAAAAAAAAATGTGCGTTCAGGAATAACAGCAATGTCAATAGTAGCTCTTAATGTTTTTATTTTTTTTTTAAATGCTTAAAAAAAAGATAATGGTAAACTGAATAAGTCTCTCCCTTATGTTTTGATCACATAACACTGGTTGATTAGATCATGGACTTTTAAGATGCCTTTAATGGATGAATAAATGGAACTGAAAAATTGAAGTTGGGGAAAAGAAGGAATAACATGATATTATAATGTCAAAATTAGAGTTAGTATGCATCAGGTATATTTTGCATCCCATATAAAAAAAAGAATGACAGAATTCCTTCAGAAAATATATTAGTTTAAGAATTAAATATTTAACATATTAATTATGTAAACTAAAGATGGAACTTTTGACTCTGATTAAAGTGAGGTGCCCGAATTTCAGACATGGCCAAGTGGGAACAAAAAAAAAAAATAAACAACAAGACCTTTATGTAGCAGTAGCTAGTACTAGCTCTTCATTATTATAAAAAAAGTCCCAAATCTATATTCAGCAATACAAGTATTCCGTGAATATTAAATCTCGTGGAAGGCAATGAAGTAACTTTATTTGGAAAGATTATTAGAAAATGTTAATGCACAAAATTAAATATATAAATATATATTTTATAGCTTAAACCAAAAAACTAAATCTGCACATAAAAACATAAGAAAAAAAAACTGTTAGAGCTGTTATGAATGATTTGAAATGAGAATCATTCCTATCTTACAATTGCAATTCTTTAAGTTATACAGGATTAAGAAATATGTTGTTTTATCGGCAATAATAAATTCAGACTTAAGAAACTCAAAGGTCCAATATTAATTCTTAATGTTAATGTTATAAATAAAATAAGAGTTGGAAACTCAAAGGTTCAATGATAATACCAACTATGTACTATAGCTTATAGTACTGATAAGTCTTTGTCTACATTTTATTAATTGTATTTACGAATTACGCCGAAGATAATCCTCCCGACTGTATCTCGGTATGGGTGAATTATATTTGTTTATTACTTTCTTTCCAAAGTAATAATGTATTAAAACTTGAAAAACAAATCCGCTTGAATCTTCGGAACTAAACAGATTTATTAATATTTTGGAAAAAAAAACAAAAAAAAAAACTACATTACTAAATCAGTTTTACATTGAAATGTAATAGCTAAAAAATAACGAAGTCTTCTAATTAAAAATCTAAACCTTTCTTCTTTGCTATTATTATTTATAATTCTTATATCTGTTGGTTATCTTTACCATTACTTTGTTTTCTATTATCTTCATTTCATAGGTTTTTTAAATTGATATTTTAACTATTTTCATTTTTCTGTACTTTGTCTGTTCAAGTTTAACTTTAATTCTATTTTACTAGTCTAATTCTTATGAATATAACAACAAATATAGATAGAAACATTACAAAAAAATTAACTTAAGTCGGTAAAGAAGAGAAAGTAAAAATTTTAATAAAAGTAACAAATTAATGGTATCAACAACATTAACTCACTAGAACTTCATCAAAAATAACTATGGGTGACATTGGCCTATTATCAAAAAAGAGTATGGGAAGATGTAACTATGATGATGGGTAAATGAATAATTGCCTATTTAGTCATATATGGTAATCGATAATTTTATAATAATGTGATAATGTCTACAATATTTTGTATTATAGTACTATTAGTACATTGTTTAACATTTTTATGTAATTTATTATAAAAATAAACCCTTATTTCAGATATTGTCTACCATTTTTATGAGAATTTCGTGTGAATAACTACACGGAATAGAAGAAGCATCTGTCAGACTACTTGCGCTACACATGGGAGTGTGGCAACTTGCGACCTAATTATTTCATTTAAAAACGTTTTGTTCACAATTAATACTCTGTACCGCCTCTGTTAGCTTTTAATCCAGGAAGCACCACGAGGAGGTAGAGGTCGGATTTGCTTCCCAAAAAGTGGTGTATAACATAATGAGACATTATGTTAATACAGTAAGAAGAATATTGAATTTAAGACTGAAATGTCACCGGTCACAGGCGTAGGGGTACACTCCCGTGTGGACATATGAGTGGTTTTGGAGGCTATGCCGATTGGAGTAGCCTTTACCACAAGTCTTGCACAGCTAAGACTTGTAGCTGGACTGCTCTCGTACTGGTGTGTGGGTGCAGCCTCTGACGTTTTGCCCACTCTGAATCAGTAATTCAAAAGTTATATAAATATCAAGAAACATATTGTATTAAAAATGAAACTAATTGTTAGTATTAATTCGACCCTGAATAAAGTTTATAATAATAAAAAATATATATTACTTACCCAGATTTCTCATAATAAAGGAATATTCCTCCTCCGTCACTGGCCGTAGTGACCATTCTTCTCTCCGCTCCAAATTATCCATGGTTGTTGGAACACACAGTTGGATACTGTATAAAATGGAAGTTCATGAAGTCAGGTACATAGGAAAATAGGTAGTGGGGATGAGGGCGCTGCCGGCCTTAGCCAATGGGCTACCCTAGAACTTAGTGGTAGGGTGGGATCAGTCTCTGAACTAGAGGGAATTTTAAACTGGTTAGGTTTAGGCCGCTATCCTTGGTTATATAACAAGTTTTTATCTTTAATTAACTATCTCATTAATGATGAAGGTAAGATCACCGATATTCTATCAATGAAAATAAGGGGCATAAAAAGGAAACATATTTTTAAAAGATTACTGAATGTTTACTAAATAGCAAAATTATGAATGGCATTTCACTTTTTATTATATTATGATAAATAAGCTTGCATTTCTTTCTTGTTCTATTTTAACTTATGATTTTGATTTAAATTAGTGTAATTTTCTGATTAATAATTTTTCGTCATTTTCAGGTAATACATTAAGATTAAATCATTAAAATTATAAGCAACATATTTCCGATTATAAACTCTTATTGATTCATCATAGGAGGGTAATCCCATAGGTCTCCTTCCTCTTTTCTTTAAATCACTATATTGTTTTTATTTTATATCAGTACAAATGCTATTTTTGCCTAGCACAGAACTTTTCCGTATAAGCCAAACAGTGTAAAATCTTATTTATTTGTTATACAAATGATTGTGTATGTTATAGTTTACTAAAAATAGAACAGTTTTAAATTTTAAAGATTAGGAATAATGTATAATATTAACCTTAAAGAAAACTGTTTATTAATGTTTTCTTAAAAATTAATTATATTGGTGAACTGTGACAGCTATAAACGTATTATTTTTGTATTTAGTGATTTTTGTTCGTTAAAAAAAAATAATGAAGAATATAACTTAAAAATAAATAATTTTTGTTCTCCAATTTTAGTTTTTATATCTTAAAAAGATATCTATTCCTATTTGAGAGTATTTTTTTTAAAAAAATTAAAGTACTAATATTTACCAATTAAAAGGTCTACCCAACTAGTGGTAGTGCGATATGACGCATTAATTTAATAAAACGCTATGACAGTTACTGAACTGTTACTAAACGGACTGTATATCCGTAATTTAAAGAGTATGTAACTGATTTATTTGTTATACCCATTTTATTGTTTAAAAAGAAATTCTTGTGTTTATCTAATAAAAGAATATCCATATAGTCTCAAACTTTTTTATTATCTTGTTGCTCCTACGTTTCAGCCATTCCGGCCACACTATCAGGTCGGGTTCTAATAAGGACCTGACAAAGAAAAAACGACAACTAACAATATTAATAAAATTTCACTCATTATAAATTAATTCTAAAAATATTTTGAAAAAATAAATTTTGTACCTCATTCACAATATCACAACTAACATTAGTTACCAAATTGTTGCAGGCTGATATAGCTGGTTTATTTCTTATACCCATTTTTTTGTTCAAAAACAAATATTTTGGTTTTAGTAATAAAAAATATATCCATACAGTCTCACACTTTTTATTATATTATTGCTCCTACGTTTCAGCCATTCCGGCCATTCTCAAGGATCTATCAACTAACATTTTGATTATATTCCACTGATTATAAACTAATTCTAACTACCATTGGTTATAACTATTGCAGGCTGTTATGCCTTAGTCAACTTTTAATAATTTAAAAG
The DNA here is from genome assembly GCF_000696795.3 of Halyomorpha halys. Taxonomy (NCBI): domain Eukaryota; kingdom Metazoa; phylum Arthropoda; class Insecta; order Hemiptera; family Pentatomidae; genus Halyomorpha; species Halyomorpha halys. The sequence goes on from NW_027110416.1 coordinate 495,244, forward strand.
TTAGTCAAAAATGTTCTTTAAGAAGGGAATAATATGCAGTAATAAATTTATTTTTATCATAATGTGCTAAATTACCTACTATTATCACAATTTCACTTATTATAATTATTTAGTTAACAATGACTATTTCACTCTATCACTATATCGACAATATATTTTTTTAACCTACCTCAAGCACCTCAGGTTCCCATATCCTCATTATATTTTCGATTTTATTCTAGTTTATTTATTTATTCACCTGAATATTTTAACTATATATTATTTGCCTTGGAAATAAAATTATGATCACATATTAATTTTTTTTTAAATTACAGTAAAATTCTAGTTCAAATTTCTTGTATCTTATTTGAAATTAACAGTATAATTGATTTTTTCCGATATATTAATAGCTTCCAATATTTTTCTTTTAAAGGTATCATTTTCTTGCTGCAAACCATTGTATATTCAAAATCAAAATTATAATTATCTTTTGATACTGTTACGATTGCGATGGTAAGATACAAACACTGGCGTTATCTGCGTAGACAAGAGGGATTATGGAGAAAGACAAAAACACGAGTGATATTTTTAGATGAGTGCGCTTTGGTATTGTGAAGGGGAGTCTTCAGCACCTCCTGGATATGAAAGTTGTGGCATTACATCCTTAGAGATTATATCTCTATAATTTTGGTGATACGGTGACCGGGAAGGAAATATCGGACAACCTTATGTTCTGCCAGGAGTACACCCAAAGACAACGTGGGGTTCGAACTAAATTTTATTTTAATATCACTTTTATATTCTTTTGTGCAGTAATGTAAATAATAGTTGATAAGGTTAATCATTTAAGTTAAAGTTAAGTCAACCTATAAGTTCTCATTGTTTTATTAATTGATATGAGTTCTTTTCTTTCCTTTTTCATTTTGTGGAGATATATTTCTTCTTATCATTAAACTTTTGTACATATAGTTCTTCTGTTCATTCTTATGCATGTACCCTGCTTTCAACTTGTTAATTTTACCTATGTTTTTGTTGTTTGTTATGTTTACTTTATATTTCGATAATTCAACAGGTGGAAGGTAACACCCTTAGGTTTTCTGTTATCTACATGTAAAGGTATTCGCCAGTGGTTATAATTCAATTATTATTTATATAAGGGTATATTGTAGGCATATGGGTTCGGGGTTTTCATTATTTCCAAGGAAAAAATAACGTGGCGCCGAAGCAGCAATTTATTCTTTATTGTTTTGTCTATTTCCCCTTTAGGTGGTTATACTTATTTTTTTTTTATTATTTTCCTTTAACTCACCCCCTTCTCCACTGAGCGTGGCCAAGTATAAACGATAAATGTATAACTAAGAGTAGATTTGCGGTTATATAGACTGGCGCTCTACGTGGTTAATTTTTTTTAATTTTTGTACAGTCATATTTTTTTTTTATTCTGTCAAATATTTGAAGCAGGTTTAGTTATAGACGAACCAAGGAAACTAAAATGGATGTATACCAATTAAAGAAAGATGAAATGGAGTGCGAACTCACTATAAGGGGAATTTCGGATCAGAAGAAAGTTGATACTATGCGAAAGAGACTCCAAGCACTCTTGACTATGGAACGAGAAGGAAAAATACCGGAACCGACAGGGTCCCTCATCACAGATCATGACGTAGAATTATCAGTTTGCTTGAATAAATTACATCAGATTAAAACCGAGTCAGGACACTCGGAGCGCACTGATACAATATTACAGCATTTCGTCAATAGTGTATACAATACTTTGTCACAAACCAAATCATCCATCAGGACCTCAATGTCCCCTATGTTGTCGATTTCCCCAGAACCAGACACCAATCCTTCCATAATAAACTTCCCAACCAACTCGTTTCTAACCTGGCTTCTCCTTCACTACCTAATAATCCTCCTAGGCGTATGAAAAGAAGAGCCTCGAGATCTTCTCCTTTAGAAATGTTTTTGGAGTTCTATCAATGGGTAGATTCCCCACATGTTTATATCACGTCATAACATAACTTACAGGAAATTTACTTGATGTGTATATATGTATACAGTTGAAAATAACAATAAATAAATTATAAAAAAAAAAAATTATTACTGATTGCATAGTGTTATACGATGAAATAAAGGTCCAATTAGTAATCGAAATCGAATGAAACCTCTACAGTTCACACGGGTTCAGAGAGTACACGGGAAATGATAGTCGTAAAAGTATATGAGATGTCCGTTAAAGACTAGGGCATAAAATTTTGCGGGGATGGACAAGGCCTTAGTTTGACCGCATTTTCGGAGCCTCAGAATTAAGTCTCAGAATTAAAGGCTTCTCGGAATACATCGACAAAAAACTGTTCGAGTCGGCGTATGATTTATTTGACCGGCCTTGATAACAGTTCAGGCACTGAAAAGGGAAGAATAGGAATAATTGGTGGCAGAGCTCGAGCCGCGGGATTACGTCGATAGGCTATGGAACGAAATAAGGAAACGGACCCAAGGATCCGAGGAGTCGATAGGCGTGTACGCCGCTGAGCAATTATGAGTAATGAGCTATTACTTTCATCGCTTGAATAGTCTTCCTTCTGAGGAAGAAATGTTAAGAATAATTAGGAAGAATATGCTCCCGTACTATCAGTATCGCCTTGCGTTACTCGATATAGGATCTCGTGACACTAGGTCGTCGACTATATGAGGTTAAGTGAAAGATAGAGAACCATAGGCCACTTCCAGGGAAACAAACGTCTTTTAGAACCAGACTTATCCAACCAGCCAAGGACACAATCAATTCCATTACACCAGCGAACCCAAACACAGTTAAACGAAGTGAACATCGCTCAGGGACGATCACCCAAAAATATAACTTATTTTAGATGTTCTGGGTTAGGGCACATGGTCAGAGAATGTAGGGTACTACTAAAGTGCTGGAATTATAAGAGGAAGGGCCACACTTCATAAAGATTGTCTCGGACCAAATAAGCTTGAAAAGCAGCAGGGAAACGCGAAGGGGGTCAGACATAAATGGACTATATCTGAACAAAACCCCTTAGTCCATGCGGAACTCGACTGAATGGTTGCGGTGGTTGGAAACCGTAAGGGAGACCTTTCGTGGAAATGCTGTCTCAATCATGATTAAAATCGCGAAGGATAACAGACCATTTCTAATGGTGGATATTCTAGGTAAAGGCATATTAGGATTTCTGGACTCAGGAGCAACGAGATCATTATTGGGCACTGAAACATGGCAGGAATTTTCTAAACTAGGAATGCAGTTAGGAAGTGCAGATAATACGAAACTCAATCTTGCGGATGGTGCACCGACTACAGTTATTGAAAAGGTAATGCTACCTGTCAAATACGAAAAAAAGGTGGTATTAATCGAATTTCTGGTGATGCCTAAACTAAACCACAAACTCTACTTGGGGATAGATTTTTGGAAGAAGATGAGGGTGATACCTAATTGGGAAAAAGGCAGCTGGGAATGTAGTGAGGTGGTTGGCGAAGGAATGGTTCCTTCAGGATTAAGAGGAGAAATATCTTTAAGTGGTGAACAACGGCACGCCTGGAAAATCTCATTCAGAAATGGAAAACCTTTAAATATGAAAAACTCGGGTGTATATGTGACGTACAACATTATATCGATACGGGTAGTCAAAGGCCCATTGAACAAAGGTATTATTCAGTCTCTCCATTCGTCCAATCGATTATAAATAAAGAACTGGATCAGATGCTAGAGGAGGGTGTAGTTGTTTCAAGCAAGAGTCCCTGGTCGTCGCCTGTGGTAATGGTGAAGAAGTCTGATGGATCACACAGGTTTTGCGTTAACTACCGACAACTGAACAAGGTCTCAAAACGGGACGCTTAACCATTACCCTATATAAGCGAAACACTAGACAAGCTAAAAGGAGCTAAGTCTTTATGCACTTTAGATATTAAATCAGCCTACTGGCAGGTGCCATTAGAAGAGAGCAGCATGGAAAAAACTGCATTTACAGTCCCAGAAAGAGGTCTATTTCACTTTTTAAGGATGCCCTCTGGTCTGCATAACGCTCCTGAAACATGGCAGCGTCTAATAGACCTTGGTTATTTTATAAATTTTAAAACCAGACCTTGGTCCTTATGTATTTGTCTATCTCGATGATATTATAATAATAGCTCCGGATTTCGAGAAACACCTACAAATATTGGAAGAAGTTTTACGACGCCTGAGGCCAACCTCGTCGTTAACTGGGATAAATGCCTCTTTTGTCGAAAATAACTGAAATACCTTGGCTACGTAGTTAGTGCAGAAGGACTTCAGGTAGAACCAGAAAAGATAATCAGCAATAATCAACTACCCAAAACCCAATAATGTGAAAGGAGTTTGCAGGTTCAATGGAATAGCTTTCTGGTATAAAAGGTTTGTACCGAATTTTGCATCGGTTATTTCACCATTGACTGAACTCACGAAAAAGAAAATGAAATGGAACTGAGGAGAACGTCAGAAAAAAGCTTTTAACTACATTAAGGAGATACTGGTGTCAACACCACTCTTAATCTGTCCAGATTTCAATCTTCTGTTTGTGTTAAAAACGGACGCATCTAAATCGGGACTGGGAGCAATTCTATCCCAAGTCGGACTCGATAGAGAAAAACCTATTGCTTATGCAAACCGAGGATTGACTGCCGCCGAGAAGAAGTACTCAACGACTGAGTTGTAATGTCTGGCAGTAATATGGGCTATTGAAAAATTCAGATCATATTTAGAAGGAATGAAGGTTACGGTCGTAACAGATCACATGACTTTGAAGTGGATTCATAGCTTAAAAGAACCAAATGGCCGACTCGCACAATGGTCTTTGAAACTGCAGCAATATCATTATTCCGTTAGACCTAGACCCGGAAAACTTCATAAAATAGCTGATCATCTTTTTAGGTCTTTGGAAGATGCTGGGAAGATAGCAGACCTCACTATAAGGAATGACGGTCATAAACCGGATGGATGGTACACCGGTATGATCTCAAAAATTGTGAAGCAACCAGAGTCCTATCCGGAGTGGACCATAGACAATGGTGTCCTCATAAGAAGAGTGGTCGAAGAAACGCCATTCTCAGGGGAGACAGACCCTGGAAGATTGTGGTCCCCAAATCAAAGAGGAGAGACCTTCTCATGGACTATCATGACATCCCCATATCAGGTCACCTAGGTTAGTACAAAACATTACAGAGGCTGAAGGAAAAGTATTATTGGCCAGGCTTGAATTCGGATGTTACGTGGCAAGATGCCAAACTTGTTTGGAACGAAAACAAGTCAGCAGAAGCCAGCAGGTTTAATGGGGCAACAGAAAGTTGCAGAATATCCGTGGCAAATGCTAAGTGCAAACTTGATGGGCCCCTTACCGTTGTCGACGTAGCAAAACAGGTTCATACTTTGTATTAAAGATTATTTTTCGAAATATTCCATCTTGGTCCCTTTGAGGCAAGCTACAAGTAGACTCGTGGAGAAACACATAGAAGAACAAGTATTCCTCATGTTCGGAGTTCCTCAAATAATAATCTGTGGTAACGGGGTCCAATTCATAAGTAGAGAATTTAAAACCTTGATAGAGCAATATAAGGTTATTACATGGTTTGCGGCTTATTACCATCCGCAAGCCAATCCAACAGAAAGGGTTAACAGAGTGATAAAAGGTATGCTGACCTCATACGATAACCATAGGACCTGGGATAAAGAGTTACCAAAAGTAGCTTTTTTTCTGAAGACGGCAGTACACGAATCTACTGGTTTTACACCGGCATATATAAACCATGGCCGGGAACAAGCCAGAAGTGGAAATGACTGTAGGCCAAAAGAGCTAGGTTTCGATTGTCCAAAGAATTTATCTAAGTTGCAAAAATGTCTGAACTCTTTGAAGTAGTTAGGGAGAATCTGAATGCCGCCTACGAGAAAAGTACAAAAGATTACAACCTTAGACGTAGACCCATCGATTACCATGTGAGACAAATAGTATGGTGAAAATCTCACCATCAGTCAGTCGGCACAGCCTACATCTCGAGTCAACAGGCACCCAAATATAAGAAATGTCGGATCAAGAAGATGATATCACCCATTATAGTAAAGCTAGAGGATTTTGGTTCTGGTGTAAGCGCATGTCCAAGACTTAAAGTAACATCCTCGAGGTGAGTCAACGACTGTGTAAACATAGGTTTTATTTTTTTTTTATCCACTAGGTTTCCATTCTTTTTTTTCTTTTTTTTTTAGGAAAGAGAGGGGTGGATTGCAATGGTAAGATAAAAACACTGGCGATATCTGCGTAGACAAAAGGGATTCTGGGGAAAAACACGAGCGATATGTTTAGACGAGTTGGCTTTTGGTTTTGTGAAGGGGAATCTTCAGCACGTCCTGGATAAGAGAGTTGTGGCATTACATCGTTAGAGATTATATCTCTATAATTCTGTAGATACGATGACCGGGAAGGAAATATCAGACAACCTTGTGTTGGGCCAGGAGTACACCCTAAGACAACGTGGGGTTCGAACTAAATTTAATTTTAATATCACTTTTATATTCCTTTGTGCAGTAATGTAAATAATAGTTGATAAGGTTAATCATTTAAGTTAAAGTTAAGTCAACCTATAAGTTTTCATTGTTTTATTAATTGATATGAATTCTTTTATTTTCTTTTTGATTTGTATACAGATATTTCTTCTTATCATTAAACTTTTGTACATATAGTTCTTCTGTTCATTCTTATGCATACACTGCTTTCAACTTGTTAATTTTACCTTTTTTTTTTTTTTGTTATGTTTACTTAATATTTCGATAATTCAAAAAGGTGGAAAGTAACACCCATAGGTTTTTGTTATCTACATGTAAAGGTATTCGCCAGTGGTTATAATTCGATTATTATTTATATAAGGGTGTATTGTGGGCATATTGGTCCGGAGTATTCGTTATTTCCAAGGAAAAAATAACGTGGCGCCTGAGGAGCAATTTATTCTTTATTGTTTTGTCTTGTTTACCTTTTGGCGGTTATACTTATTTTTTTATTATTTTCATATCACAAGTTTTTATCTTTAATTAACTATCTAATTAATGATATTGAAGATAAACTCATCGGTATGCTCAATTTATTTATGTGTTTATAAAAAAACTATTGAAGAGTTTGAATTTTATGTTGATATGTTGAACAAAGGACATTAAAGAAAAATATATATTCATTAAAAATTTATGATTTTTTTATCAGTACGAAAAATTTTATCGAAGGGTCCCTAAAGACCCTGAAAACTAATGTGAGTTGAATTTTTCTGAAAAAAAGTTTTTTGGTCTCATCTACTGGAAGAGATTTTTGATTTCTGTTATTCTAACACTTCTACTCATTTAATATAAAACAGAGTTCATTTTAGAGTAGTTCTTTAGACTTCTACTCTAAAATTGCGGCCGTTAGGCCTTATGGCTGTTTCAACCTTAAAGGTGAGTTGATGGGATGGATAAAACTAGATAAGCGTTGAATCAGTGGACTTAGTTCATTCGAAATGTTTATATAGAAATAATATACATTTTTTTTATCGATAACCGTATCTGTACCTCAGATAAAAAGACAAAATTTTATATTTACATGAATTCAGCTCGAAGACATATTTTCTGATTACAGTAAACTAAAATTTTTATTATCTGAAAACAGTATATTAAATTTTCTTTTAAATTATGTAACTGTCATATAATTGACAATGTCTTTACTTTCTTTATTATAAATGTTATAGAAAATAGAAAAGTTGAAAATTTTTTTTCCAGTTGATACGTTAGATACAATGCTATATTCAACTTAATGTTATGTAAGTGGCTTGGAGCAACTACAACCAATGTCCAAATTTCAATTTTAAAAAAAAAAATCTAAGATCTGTGGTTTGTTGGATCTTTACAGGTTTCACTAAACGTTTGGTTGATTTGAAAGGCCGTAGCCTAAGAGATAGCTTTGTTTTAGTTTAGATTTTAACCCTTCTATAAACTGCTTATTTATTTACAAGTTAAAATACGAATAAGAAATACACATTTTCTCATTATTTACAATTTACTATTCTTCTATTGCCCGAAACATTTTAAGTAGTTGAAAAATAGTGTGCTGAGAGCTTCGGTAAAATTTGGGTGCTTAGCGCCTTTTATTTATTACGATGTGTGAAGTAAACGCTTTGTTATAAAAAAATTACGTACGAAAATATTCTCACTCATTTTAGTCTTTTTATTTAGTTTAGTACTGCCTCTTCTGTGTAATTCAAAAGTTATATAAATTTCAAAAATCATAGTGTATAAGGAGTAGAATTAATTTTAAGTGTAAATTCGTCACTAATATATACAATTAAAGTTTCTAATAATAAAAAAAAATATATTACTTACACAGATTTATCATTATAAATTGGTATCCATCATCACTGACAAGCCAAATTAATTACGCCCAAGTAATTTCTTGCAGCAATAGTTCTTGCAACTCCAAATCATCCGTGGTAGTTTTGGTTGAAAATTTACTATCTAGAATGGACGCGACGATTTAATTCTTGAAGTCAAATATATAGGTGAAGGTGGTGGTGGAGAAAGGAAGTGTATAAATTATTAAAAAAATATATTCTATAGGAAACGGAACTAATTGTAAGAATGAATACTTGACTAATATTTACGGCGAATATATTGTCTAATATTGAAATAACATTAATTAAACAGATATGTCTGTATTGGATTTTCTTCGAAACGTTGTACAATGAAGAAAAATATAGAATAGATTGTTGCCTGGGGCTTTAGGGCGTAAAACCCTGAGATCATCAACGCCTATGTTTTGCGCTTTATAATTCTATCTCATTTATATTTATAATTCTATTTCACTTTATTTTATTAATATTGAACAGAGAAATTCTTAAAATGATTTAATTTATTATTATTTTGTGGCTTAAATTGTTTAGTGCCAGTAGCTTAAACCAAAGTGTAGTACTTAAAATACACTCTTAATGGCCTTTAAAATTTAATTTCATTCAAACATTAACTAAGTAAGTTAACTTTCATTTCACATCAAGAAAACTAAGAAATAATCATATAAGGAAAATAAATCATTTAAATTTAATATGATAACAAACTTATTTCTACAGCATCAATAAATTATTCACTTGTTCAGTTAGAACATTTTTAGGTTTAGTAATATTTTTTTATTATTGTGGAGCTTTGTCTAATAAATTACAATCTTGTTCAATAATCTAACAAATAATATAATGAGTTCAGATTATTATTACATACTTCGTTAAATTTAGGACAGAAAAATTAAAACTCATAAAATTATTGTGGAGCACAGATTGAAAACCACGTTTCCAAAGATTTATCCACTAGAGTTTGAAGTTATGATAAGTTTTTTTCAACTTATTTGTGTTATTTTCTGACCGACCCCATATATATAATCCACGTTCAACTATTTTCTCATCATTAAAAATGAGAGACTATGTTAATGTACAGGTATATTTGTTATTATCTTTCTTAGTTGATTATTTTGAATAATTTATTAATTTTTCAATTAAAGTTGGAAAAAATTATAGTTATACAAATCGAATTACAAAACCGTCTGGTGACCATAAAGATATTAGAAAATTATGTTAACAGCATTATTCACACGTATATTTAAATCAATTTAAAACATATATTTATGATGATATAAGCATTGACAAATTAATAGATTATTCAAAATAATCAATCAAGAAATATAATTACAAATATAACTGCACAATAACATTTATTTTAATTTAGTAATTCAGATAAATAACCCCATAAGGCATAAACATCAGCTCTTTAATAAAAAAAACATATGGTTATAAAATAAAAACATTAAAAAATTAATGAATTATTCAATATAACCAAAAAACAAGGAAAGGTAATAGTATAATACATAAAACACAGTTTCTTGAAATATGATTTTTTTTGGTTAGGTGGAAAAAATTATATAGCAGTCTTTCGAAATTTGTTTAAAGTTTTTTTCGTTTTTAAAATAGTATACGAATATAATTAGAATTCACAAATAATAATTCAATACAAGTTCTGTACCTCGGTGGCAACGACAATGCATTAGATTTCTCAAGTTTACAGACTGTGAAATTTAGAACATGCGAAGTTGTAATATACTTTCTTTCAGAATACAAAAACTCCTATCTATTTTTTAATTTTAAAAAAATTTACTTTTTTTATTAAAATTGATATAGGAAAAGCGAAAGCCTTATCCAATGAAAAAAAAACTGTTGAATAGCTATCAGTAATAATGTGAACTTGAAAATAGTGATCCAGTTAATGGTCTGTTAGATAAAATCCCACTGTAAATAACATGCCTAAGTAGGTTGCTTGGAGGAACTACAACCAATGTCCAAATTCGAACTTAAAAAAAAAAATGAATCTAAAACTGAGAATGAAGTTTTTTAGAAATGAGGACAAATATATCCTGTTGAGGAATTAAATATGAAAACATACTACCTCAAAAAAAAAGTATTGTATTTGATAAAAGGAATGTGGTTGTTGGATCTTTTCGTGTTTCTGGATACGTTTGGTTAATTTAAAAGGCGTTGACGTAGCCTTATCACATAATTTTTACTCTATTTAACTATT
>NW_027110416.1:507602-508440 GCF_000696795.3 Halyomorpha halys
TGAGTACTCTTCCTCCGTGACTGGCCGCAGTAACCATTTTTCCATATCGTCCATGGTCGTCACTGTATAAAATGGAAATGACAGCATACTTCATGATGGCATGTACACTGGAAAAAGAGGTAGTGGGGGTGAGGGCGTGGCCAACCGAGCCAATGGCTTCGCTAGAACATAGTGGTAGTGGGGGATCGGTCTCAGATCTGGCGGGAATTTTAAACTGGTTAGGTTTTAGGCTGTCCTTGGTTTTATCAAAGGTCTATATCTTTAATTAACCATTTCATAACGATCCAGTTTATGGTATGTTATATACAATGCTATAAATGACCATGCCCAAGTAGGTGGCCGGGATGAACTACAACCAATGTCCAAATTCGAACTTAAAAAAAAATTAAAGATAAAATTAACTATTTCATTAATGATTTGTAGGATAAGCTCTTCGGCATGCTGTTAATGAAAATGATGGGTTTAAGAAGAAAACATATCAGATTATTTAATGTTTGCGAAATAGCAAGATTATAAATGGCATTTTACGTTTTATTCTATTATGATAAATAGCTTGCATTTTATTCTTTCTTAATTTCTTTTTAATTAATGATTTTGAATTTAGATTAATGTAGTTTTCTAAATAATTATTTTTCGTCACTTTTCGGTAATAAATTAAGATAAAATATATATAGCTGAAACATTAATATTTTAAGCAACGTATTCCCGGTTATAAGCACTTGAGTACTGAGCGTTGATATAAAAGTGTAATCCCAAAGGTCCCCTTCCTCTTTTCTTTGAAATACTGTATTTTTTTTTTGTTGTTGTTTTATATCAAATTTACATTATTTCAAAGGTT
>NW_027110416.1:508490-508992 GCF_000696795.3 Halyomorpha halys
ATGATAACAAAATAGTTTAGTGATCTATAATATATTTTCAAACTAATGTCCATTTCAGTATTCTTACATAAAATAAAAGAAAGTACTTAACAGTCGTTTAAACAGATTTATCGAAACATATAAAACAATAAAAAACAACCAATATAGTTATCAAAAAGACCAATGGAATAAGCACCCAGTTCTTGAATTTACAAATATAATTAATTATAGTCGTTAAAAATGGTAAATTAAAAAAAAATTAATTTGTACCTGTATCTAAAATAATTAAAAATTTGATTCATGTGTACGATATCTTACAATTTCATAATATTATCATCTTGTTTAACATTTTCCTCTAGTTCATTACTTTTTTTTTTTCTAACCCTCTAAAACAGAAATAAAAAATGAATTAGTAAGTGCATTACTGGGAAAAAGAAAAGTAATTCGTGTTGTGTCTTACCTTTTACTACCTTTGGTATTTTAAGGTTACCTGTTATGTTTAATATCATATATGAGCAATCCA
>NW_027110416.1:509042-510171 GCF_000696795.3 Halyomorpha halys
AAAAGTAATTCGTGTTGTGTCTTACCTTTTACTACCTTTGGTATTTTAAGGTTACCTGTTATGTTTAATATCATATATGAGCAATCCATTCTAAAAAGGAGCTATTTTAAGTCCGAAGGTGAGGGGCCTCCTCGTGTTTCATTGTAAAATGGAGTCTTATTTTAATTATTTGGACTATTTTTCACCATTCTCATAGTAATCTCGTGAACACGGAATAGAAGAAGCACCAATCAGATAACTTGGGATTTCTTATCCTTTAAGGGGGTGTAACCTAATTATTTTGGATTTCATTTTTTTCTTCGACACTTTGTACAATGAAGAGAAATATAGAATAGATTATATTCATCTTTGGACGTTTTTCAACCTAAAAAAAATAAATTCAATAAAAGGTTTATTCTTCACAATTAATACTCTGTACCGCCACTGTTAGCTTTTAACCCAGAAAGTACCACTAGGAGGTAGAGGTCGGATTTACTTTCCAAAAAATGGTGTATAACATAATTAGACATTATGTTAATATAGTAATAATAATAAACAATATAATACAAATAATACTGAATCCTCCGAAGTACTTCGTTCTACATATCGGAATCATCTCCAGTATCTCCTTACCTCTCGAGGCTCACCTCCTCATCAAAGGAGCACCACAGTATGGCAGCACTCTTTTATGGTCCTTTAATTGGTAGTGATACCGGAACCTAAAATGGCACCGGTCACAGGCGTAAGGTTACACTCCCGTGTGGACGTATGAGTGGTTTTGGAGGCTACGCCGATTGGAGTAGCCTTTACAGCCGATGTGATAAAAGTTTTTTATATTTGTCTGAATAATGATACAAATCAATTTACAACATTGTCTAGTGGCTTTCAAAATATTTACAAACTAATGTCATTTCCATTATTCTTTTAAATAAATTTATCGAAGCATTTAAAATAATCAACAGCTCACAAACATAAGGCTTGGCCTGGCCTGCTCTTGTCCGAGTGCTGTCGTTGCATCCTCTGGCAGTTTTCCCCGCTCTGATTCTGGAATTCAAAATTAATATAAATTTCAAAGAACATTGAATATTGAATATGGAACTAATAGTAAGTATTAATTCAACCCTAAATAAAGTTTATGATAACGAAAAAT
>NW_027110416.1:514084-517446 GCF_000696795.3 Halyomorpha halys
ATTTAATTGTTTGGTTTCTCCTATTTATATACCTAAACAATTCAAAAATGGCACTTTATATAACAATTTTGATTGATTTTTTTTCTTCTTCGTCCTTTATTTTGCCGTAGTAACTTTTAATCTTATTGCTTGGTCTATAACATCAGGGATATTCAGCCACGTCTTCTTTTCCTTAAATGAACCTATATTATCTTCTCATGATCCTCTTATATAATTACGTCCTTAAAACATCTAACTTACTGTATTTTTTTGTTTTATAACTTGTTATTCGACTTCTTGAGGTTTATACCCCAAGCACTATAAATTAAATGTTTAGGCTAAAACTTCTCCAGGAATGTATTAAACACTATGCTTTTATTGCATTTACTCTACTCACATTAGTCACTTTTATCACCTTTTTTATTTAGTTATTTATATCATTGTATTTCATATGGAAGGGATGACAAGAATAGTAATTTAAAATTACGTTACTCCTGTTTTTTTTTTTTTTTTAGTCCATTCTGTTATTCAAAAATCTTATTTTCCTTTCTTGTGAAATTTTACGCTTATGGTGCCTATTTAACAATTTTAGTAATTTTTCAGTATAACTCTTTTTCAAAATGTGAAATATATCATCCGCAACCTTGAACATAATCTTTACCTTTATTCCGGACTTAATTAGAGCATTTTTAATTAGATCATTCAACATCAAAGCACCCCATAAAGCTGCCTATTCAGGGAACTCTACTATCATAGTCTATACATAATCGGTTTTTATTTAATTTTCTAGGTTGTATTTCATAAAACCTTGACCTTTATTTTCTTTCCTTAACAAGATAATAATATCAAATCTTTAATAAACTATTTTTTGTAATTGAAACATGTTGGTGAAATGCCTAAGCAGCGTACCATAAAATCTTAGAAATTAGCGTTCTTTTTATGGTTGCAGATTTATAGTAGTCCATTGGCCGCTCTGTACTTTTAATTTGTCACGTGACATGTACTTTCAGCTCTTATTTTCAATTTCATTAGATAGGGAAACTACTTTAAAATTATTTGAAACCGAAAATAGCAAAATTTACAGATACTCATTTCTGCTTTGTACTATACCTAGGCAATTTAGATTTTGCTATCCAGAATATCGCAGAAATTCAAAAGAAACAACACCTTTAATATGACGAAAAAACTGTATCTCTTTTTATTTATTTGATACAAAACTAATTAAATTAAGATTCCAGCTTAAAATTAAAATTATTACTTGAAGAGCACCTTTGTGGTCTAATTTATATTTTATTTTATATAAACAGATTTTTAAATAAAAATATATAAATCTGTATTGAGCTCCAGTCATTTCTTTACCAACAAGATGTGAAGCAAAGGTCTTCCTTTGCTTCACCTCTTGTTGGTGCAATAAAAAGCAGGTAGAATACTCAATTTCATTGACAGGGTGCAGAACAAACCCATTAAGATAATTTATTGCTACATGTCAACTTAGCAAGGTGGTATGCTTAGTCATCCTCTTTTATCTACTTCCTTGGGCCGCTTTTTATATACGTAAATATCAACAACAAAAAAGTCCTTTAGTTTATATTACATGAAGAACATACTGCATTAACGAAGGCTTATACATTAAAAATGTTCGGAAATCTTATTATGGATTTATACTAATCATAATGAAATAACAACACCAGAGAAATTCCTAAAATTATTTAATTCATTATTATTTTGTGGCTTAAATTGTTTAGTGCCAGTATCTTAAGCCAAAGAGTAGTGATTAAAATACACTCTTAATGGCCATTAAAATTCAATTTCATTCAAATATTAACCATTTAAGTTTACGGTACTTATGAAAAAAAAAATCTATAGTGCCTGATACAAACTTTTATGATGATAAATTTATTTCCTGAATTAATTGTTCACATTCATAATATTTTGTATGTAAATTCATTCCACATAAAGAAAACTAAGAAATACTCATATAAGGAAAATAAATCATTTAAATTAAATATAATAAGAAACTTATTTCTACAACAACAATAAATTACTCACTTACCTGACTAAATACATTAATGTTAGGTTTAGTAATAATTCTTTATTATTTTGGACCTTTGCCTAATCTATTACAATTTTCTTCAATAATCTAACGAGTAACATAATGAGTGCAGATTATTATTACATACTCCGTTAAATTTAGGATAGAAAAATTAAAACTCATAAGATTATGGTGGATCACAGATTGAAAAACATGTTTCCACTTTACAATGAAGTTCTGATGTATAAGTGATTAAAAATAAGTCTAATTTCAAGTTCAAAATCATTAAAATAAAATTGTTATTGTACATGCCAAAGGTTTATATACCATCAAATATTTATATATCAACACTATAAATAAGCATTCAAACTTCTGAATCGATGTTACAAGGTACTTACTCGAAGGCAAGGGCTCTGGAAATATGCTACAATTTTTTAATTACTTGTGAGCGAAATGAATGTTTAAAGGGAAAAATGGTAACCAGTAATGAAAGAATATTGCTAAGCTAATCACCTTCCAATATTTAACAATTTTACATATTACACCTGATTTTCTAGCAATTTTGTTTTAATTGAAATGTGAATTGGTATATTCATATTTTAAAACAATACAAAATCATAGTATAGAGGATATATATAGTACATAATTTTTGATTTTTTTTAATATTATCGTATGCCGACTTAACTGAATGGTTTATATAAAAAAGTGATTTATTTTTTCGTATCGACTACGAAAAAATTTTTTTTGTTATTATTATTATTATTATGAAAAATTACAGATTTGTTTTTATTTAGATTTTGCTATGCAGAATATCGCAGAAATTCAAAAGAAACAACACCTTTAATAAAACTGTATCTCTTTTTATTTAGTTATTACAAAACTAATTAAATTAAGATTCCAGCTTAAAACTAAAATTATTACTATTACTATTATGATTACTCTTCATCATTTGTGCTCTTATTTATATTTTATTTTATATAAACAGATTTAGAAAGGATTTTTTAAAATGAAAAACATATGATTATAAAGAGCTACAGTCAGTTGTTTACCTGCCGCTCACCCTAACCAAAGCAACGGGAATCACACAACAAATGAGCGACCCCAACGAGTTCACCCCCTTCTCGACGATAGTTGAGAACTTTTCGAGGACTTATACTTATATCCCTCAGAGTATCAGTAATTCGAAATCGATGGAACGAGTGCTTTACCGCACAACCCTTGGAGATGTCTGCCGATATGGCGATTCGTGATTTTCGAAAGCGATTATGATATCCTCTATGTCACATTATAAATTCAGAACCGCGAGCGAATGGTGATAGAAAGAATCCATTACTGATTGAAAGCGATTTTG
>NW_027110416.1:518432-518824 GCF_000696795.3 Halyomorpha halys
ATGTTAATTAACTTACTCCATGGTTCTTTTTCCCTCCACATTCTCATGCTTCTCTTCCCTCTGCTCCTGAGAACAACTCCAAGAGTTCTACTCACTCATGGTAGATTCCTGATGAGACAACAAAAAATAATGAACTGCTTCTCTGGCTCTCTCCTCACCTTAGTCTGGGATACTTCTCTTCACAGAGAGCACTGGAGGAGGTGAGTTTTGACTGTTGGCCACATGGGCGCTAATATATCCTGTAGGCTATTATCCCATGATGTTTGATGGTGCCCCCTCCAATTCAACCTTTCGGTTGCCGTTAGATCCATTAGAACCATTAATACCTAAATAAATAATATCTATAACTAAGTACACATATACGTAGTTTTATCTAATGGTAATATAATGAA
>NW_027110416.1:520149-521744 GCF_000696795.3 Halyomorpha halys
GTCAACATCCCTAGCAGTATTTAGGTAGAATACTCAATTTCATAGACAGGCCTCAGAGCAAACCCATTGAGAAAATTTATAGCTACACGTCAACTTAGCAAGGCGGTATGCACAGCCATCCTCTTTAATCTACTTCCTTGGGCAGTTATATTGCCTTTTTCCCCCAGTAAAATAAATCTAGGAAATACAGAGTGTTTTAGTAAAGTAACTAACAAATTATTGATTTAAGAATTAAATTTTCATATACGTAAATATCAATTTCGAAAAAAGTCCTTTAGTTTTCATTACATAAAGAACCTACGGAATATTACATAAAAATTAAAATTAACGAGGGCTTTATACATTGAAAATGTCGAGAAATCTAATCATGGATTTTTACTTATCATAATTAAATAACAGCAGAGAAATTTCTAAAATAAATTAATTCATCATCATAAAGTGGCTTAAATTTTTTACTGACCGTATCTTAAACCAAAGTGTAGTAATTAATACCTTAATGGCATTTAAAATTTATTTCACTCAAACATTAACTATTTAAGTTAACTGTATTTATGCAAAATAATAAACATTGATACAAACTTTTACTATGAGAAATTTATTTCCTAAATTAATTTTTTACCTTCATAATATTTTATATGTTAAATCATTCCTAATCAAGAAAACTAAGAAATTATTGTTAAAAAATAAATCATTTAAATTTGATATGATAACAAACTTATACCTGCACATTATTCACTTAACAGAATAAGAAAACTTTTAGGTTATATCTATCAGTAGGCGCTACAACCCTGTGATGGGTCCTGGTCTCCACCTTTCGGCTCGGTTTTGGGCTGCTACTTTCCAATTTCGGACCCCAAGCTGGCCTCGTCCTGTACCACGCAATCCATCCACCAGAGCTTGGGCCGTTCGACTCTTCTTGGACAATGGATTTCTTCTTCCACGACTCTTTTAGGCATTTCAGCGGGACTCATCCATGCAACATGTTCTGCCCTCCCAAGGCGTCCCAGCCTAACAAAGGTCATAATATCTATATTCTGGAGCAGCCCATAGAGTTCTTTATTTCTTCTTCCTCTCCAGCTTTCCTCATCCCTTACCTACATAGATTCCTCGAAGGATCTTCCTCTCGAAGACCAACAGATTATTTATATCCCCTGTGGATAGGGTCCATGTCTGAGAGGCGTATGTTAGGAAAGGCCTAATTAGAGTTTTATATAAATGGACCTTTGTTTTCCGGCTAATGAGCCTGCTCCAGAACTGTTTTAACAGACCAAAATAGCGTCGGTTAGCCGCTGTGTGATCCTTCCCTTTATTTCAGTGGAAACATTATTTGTTGCTGTGATTACCTTTTTTGACTATTACCTTGTTACCTGAGATCCAAGGTGCTAATGAGTGCTAATTTATATTGCTAATGAGATTTGTCCTATTTTATTTTCTATGTCGCATTCTGACATTTTCTGATACTAATTTTATCGATTTTTTACATTTCTAATTTTATATATATTAATAATTATTATTTTTATTTTAAATATAGAAGTACAGTAAGTGTCGATAAAACAGTTTAAAAATTGCTACAGAAATAAAATATCCGTTTGTGG
>NW_027110416.1:523259-524061 GCF_000696795.3 Halyomorpha halys
ACTTGTGTCACTCTTGCTGCCTTAATGCTATTCCCCCTCCATAGGCAAGAGTGTCACATATTCAGAAATGTAAGTTTTAGACTTATGTCACTTTAGAAATACTAGTGCGATATATTGACCAAAAATATTGTGACCACACTTAATTATAAATTATATTAAAATTGCATATAAATAATTTTAGATACAGAGATAAAATATATATATATTAAAAATCTAACTGACTAAATACATAAAAAAAGGCTAGTTACATCTGAACTATTATAATATCGGATTTGATTGGTTAAGTAAAAGATAATGAAATGTAAGGGTTGGTACATGACATATGTAAGAGTGAATGGAGTTCCAGAGATATGCAGCTCGGTTAAAAAACGATTTATCAAAAGCAGCAGTTCGGTGAGGTGGAGGTAGATGTCAGATAAACGGGACCTGGTAGTACGGAATTGGACTGAGAATTTGCATTGCAGGTTTTTAGGAAATAGTAGGGGCGCTTAGTACTAATTACTTGGATTAGAATGGCCGCTAGGAAATACTGGCATCGGAAGGATGGATAGTGCCACTTCAGTTCGGTGTAATACTGGGTTATGTGCGTATCTCTGCTGATCCCAAAAATAAATTGTACTGCGCAATTCATAAGACATTTAAGTTTAAATTCGAGATTATCTGAGAGTCCACCATATACCTGGCAGCCATAGTCAAAGTGGGGGGGGACAAGAAAGGAAACTAAGAGTTGACGGGTTTTAAGTGGAAGGAGATAATGGATTCTATTGAATTCCTTGAGGGTAGCTATGGTTCAGGTAAGGTA
>NW_027110416.1:524111-524783 GCF_000696795.3 Halyomorpha halys
GATCATATGTTTTTGGCCGGTTCTCTTTTTTCTAGGATATGAGTGTGAAACAAATTTAAAAAAAAAAAATGTTTGATTTGTTATATCATAAATTGTTCACTAGGGTTCACCATTTAGTAGTTAAAGGGAAAATCCTTTCTTAATTAATTACATCCGCTAATTAGTAGGAGACGTTAGGACCATCTAAAATACGTTTACTGAATTAAGTATGGTAGTAAAATTATTTGTGAATGGATTTTACGATTCGGACTTCTCTACTAAAATATATAACTATTTAGTAAAAATATTTGGAGTTGCAACGTTTTAACTTATTGGAGCAGTACAGATCCTGTGCTGCAACGAACCGCGAGGAAATAACAAGAGAAGACAAGGATCTGATGGCTTGGTCTCGGCTTTGTTCTAATTTAGGGTCCTATCTCCTGCGTCTTCTATCGCCTCTCGCTGTTTCAAACACACCTTTCAACTCATTACAGGTGTATCTCCTTTATTTAGTTCCAACCTCCTCTTTTTGCTAATTTGCCTTTAAAGCTTAACTTATTTACTATCTCAACATTTCACTTGTACGTGATTTTTATTAATTACGTACTTTACAAAGTCAATGTTGTGCAATAATTGTAAATAGCAAAGGTAATGAAATGAAAAATAGTTTATAATTCTGGGACTAGATCCCTT
>NW_027110416.1:525698-527391 GCF_000696795.3 Halyomorpha halys
AAAATAGTATAATTATCTACTATTTGAGTTTTTTTTACCGCACCCGGACCATATTCCATTCATATTTAAAAAACATTTTTAGACTTTACTAAAAAACACAATGTTTGAAAATTTTCATTTTTCAATGAAAACTTTATACGATATAGCATACGATCCTGATGGATATTGGTTATAATATTTTGGCATTAATCAGTTCCTAATTTATGTTTAGCATAATCCGAATGATATTCAATAAAAGGCTTAAGAGGGTCCTAGAAACTGAAGTAGAATATAAAAGGATATGAAACCTGTAAATTAAAAGATCTTGAAATACAATCCTTGCCCAAATTCCTTTAAACAAATTTGAATTCCTCCACTTTGAGAGACTTTCCGTCAAAACATGGGGAAAGATAAAAACTGGAATAACAGAGGTAGCTCAAGTAATTGGCACTTAAAAAGGAAAAGTTTACGTAGAAATGGTTTATGTTACGAAGATAATGGGCCCAAAGTGGGGCGAGGAATTACAAATCTGGTGAACGGTACCAAAGATGCATCAATACCACTTGATATGAAACGAAAGAGGTTACAGTTGACAGGGCATGTGGCAAGAAGTCTTCCTTACCATGAAAGCCTCCGGTTATAGAAACCATACAAAGAGGGAGACCAAAACTTAGATGGGTGGACACGATCCAGAAGGAGGTAGCTGAACACCTTGTAAACTGGAAAGCAGAGGTTGAGGAAGCTGGTGAACAGTTTCTTACGAAATACCAAAATTTCGAAGCGACTGCACTTCTATACTTGAAGAAATAGATATGGTATAACTCGTGATTTATTTGCATTATATGAATTTGAAATCCTACATTTACACTTAAATTAACTTTGATAGACCACAATGTTTGCACTACTTCAAATCTATGAAAAATTATTTTACACTAACCATACTAAAGTTAGCTGGGTTAACCATATGAAAAATAATTGAAGGAATGTATTTGAAGTGGACGACTATATGATATAAGAGAAGGATTATTACAAGGATTTTGAGCGCTAGACAGGAGGTTGTTCAGAACTAGGTCCCTCTGTTTATTCAAATTAATTCCATTTTGTGCCTCCTGCAGAGAGACTCTAATTCAGATGTCCTCCTCACTATATAGTCCACCTTTTTTACAACTGTCTTTCTGCTACATATTTCTTGATTTCGGCATGCAAATTTACCTGGCAATGATTTTTTTTCTGGGTGAAATTTACATTAAAATAGCTTAGGACATTACGATTTTATATGTCGGTTTAATTTATGGGGTTGTTACTTGTCCACCGAAGGGCATTTAGTAACTTCAGCTCTATGTTGCTTCTTTATTTGTTTTTTGTTTTATTCCTAACTTTAAAAGTATCAATTTATGGATCCATAATATTTATTTATATAGATTGTTGAAGTAAAAATTATATTGTATATTTGTTTGTACAACGTTTCGGGACTCCCCCATCTTCAACTACTAATATTACTTAGTGTCAAATATTTTTATTTCTTTTTCGAAATTTTGTCCTATGTTCATTTAACTAAAATTAATAACACAACTATAACAAGTAAAGTGCAATATACAGGCTTGACTGCAAAACATGGAAAAAGTATATATTAGTGTATATATATACACCCAAAAAACTGAAAACCAGAATAAAGCAACAAGCCAAAAATTTAAAAAAGTTAAGAATGTAAACT
>NW_027110416.1:529500-535078 GCF_000696795.3 Halyomorpha halys
AAACGAAAAACGACAGGACTTTTTGAATGCCCTGGTATAATACTTTTTGTTTTCCTTATATTTTTTATGGTTTACCATTAATGTTACTATTTCATTCACCACGGTAGTCCAGTCTAAACCTTTGTTCTGATTGTAAAGAAAATTTCAGTAATTATGTCTCTTAACCGCTGTATACTTTTTTAATTTTGGTATGATTTTCGCTGGGTCTTAACCTATGGCATATGATCTATCTTTTAAGGATATTATTATTTACTAACCTTCTGCTGTTATTTTCGAGTATAGCTCTGTGTGAGATATTTTCGTTCGTGAATTCTGATAACAAATGAAATTTGAGGAATTAATTATTTCGGGCACTGGCAAGTTATGAAAGCTTAAATCACCAAAAAGGCAACAAAGAGTGTGTGAAGGTCGTTTATCGCCGAGGGAGTTAAACCATCTCTTACTTAACCATCTTTTAGCAACTTACTATTTTAGCAACTAGCAAGACAGCAGCGCAACTCAAAAAACGTTGTGAGAAATCGAATATACCTAAACAATAAAATCTTTCAGAATTCAATTCCCTATAACAATCGGTCAGCAGAATTTGAGTTTTCTCGACCTCACGGTGGATGCTGTTGTCGCCTAAATAAAGAATGTCTCAATTATCAATTATATTAATCATTCATTAAAAATTAAAGTTCGTGCTTTAACTGCATGTCGTTAAGTAAACTTTTAATTATCATCTTGACAACATTTATAATGAGCTGAAATGTTGTATACCTCATACATTAATTTAATTTTCCCATAAAAAAAGTAATTATAAATTAGATAGCTTAAAATTCTGGTGTTCTTATATTTCAAAACAAGTTGTAGCCCCATCTTATAAACGACTGCAATAATACTTCCCGAAAACCAGTACTACTTTAGATAAGCAAATGTTTTTCAAACAAGGCCGTAGAAGTCGGATGAGCCCCCAAGACAACACAAACAACTTCCTTTCAAGTGTGTGTTTGCCCCCGATCGTCCCTCTTTTAAATCTATCGCTTCTAAATAGGACAGCCAAGTAATAGTATCGATTGTATATTAACGTCGATTATTTATAGATATCGATCTGGACTATATACAGTATACTGAAGCTGTACATTTGTGAGTGACCAAAATGGACAACTTAGATTTCAATTTAATTATTCTTTCAACGTAAAGGATGGATTTTCTAATGTTTTTTCTAGAAATAAAGGATGAAAATTTCATAAACGTTCGATCAAAAATGCGTTTTGTTTTGTAATGGCTGCCGGTGAAATTTAACCCGTATGTCCTTTGTAGAGCTTCTATATTAATCGTTTCGGTTTTGTTTGATAACAACGTGTCTTCTTAAATAGTTTAAGTGAGTTAAGACTGTGAAAAGTTCGTTTTAACAGCAAACTGTATCAATTTTATTTCCTATTCAACCGAACATTTTTTTTTTCTTTTCGAGACTCCATATTTACATACGCAAACTAAAGAGTTTTTTTTTTTATTTATTCATTGATATTTACAACTGTATAAAAAATACTACAAGTAAATTTGATTATAATGACATAATGATATGATACAGGATGTTGAGAAATTAACCAGTAGTAGAACTTTAAAAACAGTTACGATGGTCACGAGGCCATCTTCTTTTCAGGCGCCTCGGTGGATTGCCAGGAATGGAAGAGGAAGCAAGGTTAGAAAATAGTGGGTTTGGGTGGTTAGGGAGTTTATTATGGAAGGAATAATATCGGGTTCGGGCTAGATCGGTTATATAAGGAACATTTAGGTCTTTATGGATGATTATTTTATTAGTAACAAAATAAGAAGCATTGAAAATTAAAGAGTAAAATTTAATGTTATGTATAGTAAATTTCATAGGACCATATCAGGATTTAATAAAGCTATTATTTTTAATCAAATATTTACATATTTACATGTAATCGGGCTGTGAAAAATTTGTGTTAAATGAAGAAATATATGCCTTCTTTCAGAATGTTAAAACGATGTAACATTTAACAAGGTTGAGAGTCTGTTAATAGATCTGCTAAATGGAGTATGATATTATGCAACAAGGCGAGCTGAGTTCCACATCATTTTGTCTCCAGTCTATTTCATATATTTGTGGCTCGTAGTTTGTGTTTCGGCTGTGTTATTTTATTTTTTTGGACGTTTTTAAACTCTAATAAAGGAATGGAATAATAATAAAAGTAAAGGGAGAAAAAAAAAAAGGAGAGGAAAATAGGAACAAGTGAGATGGGGGAATGATGTGACGAAGCTGATGGAAATTTTATTATTTCCTAAAGATTACAAGGTTACAAAATTAGTTGCCTAGAAAATCAGCTAAGAACCCATATATAATATGGACATTTAATATGGACTTTAAATTAACATGTTTACAATCCTACTTATGCTTATAATATTTAACACGAAATTATGAATAACCCTAATATTTACATTGCATATCTACATCTAAATTCAATTATTCAATCTGATTAACTTCATCACAGTTAAATGTATTGAATAAATCTAATGCTGTACGCACATTTCAAAGTTGTGAGAGTTGAAATTCATCCTTGCTCGTTTCAATACAAATTCTTTATTATGCTCGACTGCAATACTTTTCCCAATTATTTTTTCCATATAAAAAGTTTAAGACTGATAATTTAAAACTACCGATTAAACTAATAATTAAATTAATAATTTCATTGGATCAAAAATACGAAAATATAAAAGTAATAAAATATAATATAATACAACACACAATAATCTAATCTACTTTTGGAAAATTATTATAACAAAATTACGTTTTAATTTAAGTTTTAAGTGTTAAAATAAGAGGAAATTCCAGGTATGGTCATTTGGTGAAAAAAAAATCAGTTATTTAGAACAATAACAGTATGAAAGTACTCAATAAAATATTTTGTTGGTAGTTTTCTTTGTGATTGATATATGCATTAGTTCTTCTGATAAACGATTGACCAGCTTCATATCTGCTCAAGATAGGATATATGATCGTATCATACCATATAGTTTAAAGTGTTTTCTAAATCTGTTGTATTGTGGTTCAATACATTTATTATTTATAAAGTTTAAGATAGTTTTGCATTTGAATATCAAACCAATAATCGCGTTTATTATTTGTTTTTACTTAATTGACTTTTTTTATTTAAAATGGTTTAATGGACTGCGGCCTGTGAGTTCTACTGTGGGCCGATTATTTAAAAATCTGAAATGGTACTTTAGACTTAGCCATTTTGAAAATTAGGTGTTCAAAACCTGTCACACTACTTCATTGTAAATAGGACTTAGTGCTATGTACTGTCTCGAGATTTAATCGGGATCCAGGATAATCGCTGAAAGCAATTATCCATAAATAAGTTAATTAATTAATTTATATTGAGCCCTGCAGAACTATTATTCTAATTGGATTCTTTTCCAAATGGTTGTTGTTTGTTTACCAGTTACCAATTAAATACCTTTGTATTTAAAAAATATTGTTACCATTAATTATATAATATAATAAGAGGTGGTATTGGGTAATATAGTAGTAAATAAACTACATAAGGGAACTAAGTGTTTATTTACAATGATATGATTAAAGGAAATTATAATATGATTGAAATGATTCAGATAATTGGTTTGCCATAAAATATACCTAATGTAATAATTCTAATGAGTGTTGAGTTGGTTAATTTGACTGGTGCGGGTAGAAACGTGAGTGTCACCTTGTTCATAAGGGATGGCGTCCAGAACCCTGTTTCATAATAAAGTACAAACTAATACTATTAGTCTTGTAGATTTATCTTAATTCAATTACACAAACTTGTATAATAGTAACTTGTACTTCAGTATTTTTTAATTCCTGTAATATCACTAATAGTCATCCCTATCATGAAAAAATAAGTATTAGTATTATTACCACACTAGTTTCTACACTTGTACTATGAACTAATACAATGAGCTTTCATTATGAAACAGGGCTCAGGTCTCATAGCCGTTCTTTGGACTTTGTCTCGTCGAAGTGCATTTTGCCCTTTCTTCGGTTTTCTTCCTTCTGCTGCTTCTCCTACTTCTCTCATCAGTGCTTCTTTTTTCTGGTCAGATCTCCCTCTCGTTCGTAGAGGCGTTACCTTTTCGGAACCTTATTTCCCATAGGCTATCATCAGACACGCCCAAGAAAAATACGTTAGAAGGTGTTGGTTCACTTACTAAAGTGTTTGGTGTATGTGTTGTTTATGATTGACCTGACTACCGACAAGGCCAGCTGGCAATACCTTTAATAGATTTGTTCAGGAAGGACCCTTTCATCTGTGCCCCTTAGCCACCTGCAAAGTGCTCTTTGTTGACAGTCACATACCCGGCAAAGGTATGACAATACATTTGGCAAAGACCCCTATAATATTAATAATTGCTAATGCCTCGATACATAGCACTCATTTGTAAAAGTATGGTAGAAGTATGAAAATATAACAGTTTACTTAATTTTAAATTCTCTTCTTAATCAGTTATGTAAATTTTTTATAGAATCAAACGTATCATTTAATACGGAACAGTAAATTTCCAATGAAATTTTAGAAATTAAAAATTTTTAGAAATGGACTTTATTCTTTGTGTTTTGGTTGAGGGTGCAGTCAGCCAAAAAAACAAACAAATACAAATGAACAAAAAATGAATAGGTCGAAACGTAGGTATAATAAATATTTTTTTTAGGCATACAAATGAACAAAAAATGAATAGGTCGAAACGTAGGTATAATAAATATTTTTTTTAGGCATAAAATAAATAAATATGGTTTTGTTTATTTATGTTGTTCTTTGCTGACCGCACCCCCCGACAAACTTCTTCAAATATTTTTTTGTTTATTTGTATTTTGTTTTTTTTGTTGACCGCAGCTCCCTCCCCCGACCATCATCTTTATTTAATAATCTACGGTTAACTATCCATACCTCATAAGAGAATTTAAAAAGTTAAAACTTCCATAACAACCCAATTTATTACTAATACAATAGAGATAACGTGTTTTTTAAAATAAAAAGATAACAATTGAGCATACGCTGACAAGGAGAGATATAAAGTCCAATTTCAGCAATAATAGCTTTTCAGACGCAAGACTCCCCCTCCCTTCCCCCCGCCATCTGATAACACTGTCTCCCGACAACTCGAAACAGGCCCCCTAAGATGGCTTTCTTATCCTCCCCTTTGCTTTCTAGTTATCTAAAACAGCAACGAAATCTTATGTTATTCTGCCCTATAATGATTTATCTCTAGTTAGCATCTTATGTTTGTGATAGCTGTGTGAATCTTGTTAGAAACAAAAATAAATAGCTCTAATGCAAACTTAACGAATGCAAACGAAACATCCATTTTAACAATGAATGTTTTCGTGATCTCAATTTTTGAAAATAAAAAATAATTTACATTGATTCTCAATTTCATGGGGAATCTTTTTCAATTTAATTTATTTTGTTGTTGTTGTAGTAGTAGTAGTAGTTGTAGTAGTAGTAGTAGTAGTAGTAGTAGTAGTAGTAGTAGTAGTAGTAGTAGTAGTAGTAGTAGTAGTAGTAGTAGTAGTAGTAGTAGTAGTAGT
>NW_027110416.1:535358-539870 GCF_000696795.3 Halyomorpha halys
GCTAGTGAAGTTATAATTACGAAAGTAAATATTCAACTACCCTTGACCCCAAATTGATGATTAAAATAAGTCTATCTAATTTATAATTCTTCCCTATAGGTTTTCCTCCATTCATAATAGTTTACACTAAATTGAATTCAGTAAAAGTATATAGCGGTATTTTAAAAAAAAAAATATGACTTTATAAATTTCCAATAAAAAATTTATGATTGCATTGGTAGACTTGTTCATTTATCGTAATCCATTTTAACAATAATACAAGGAATTACAAGGAAATAATAAATAAAGCGTTAATTATAATTTTTTAAGACTAACCGAAATTACAATTAAGTAAGAATTCAGTCAGGGTTCAGTTATTTGTGAATCCCAGAACAACTGTCGCCTTACGGAAAGCCTGAAATTTGGACCGAAACGTTGGTACAATATAATAAATTTGTTGTTTTAGTTATAATTTTTTTATTGTTTTAAATATTTTAATATTTGTTATTTAGGGGAATATGTTGATCAAATGAAATAGGGGTTGTGAAATAGAAGGGAAAGAAGAAAAAAAGGAATAAATCGAAAAAGTTGTAGTTAGTTTGTAGACTGGTATTAATTGTAAAAGAAAACTGTGGAAGAAAAAAAAAATGTTATCTATCTATTATATTATATTATGTGAAAATATATAACGTATATTTGTCCAGTCACGGATTGATCAGTATGCTGTGTAATGTAGCAACCCGATGTATTTGGGCAGCATGAATGAATAAAATATTTCTTTCTCTGTGTATTAGTTTTGTTAATTCGACTAACTGCACCCTCCATTTTATTAATTCTGCGGCCAACAACAAATATAATATAATAAATAAAAATCTGTTTAAGAAATTGTGATAACCAATATTACCAGAATGTAACATCTGTTTCGAATAAAGGATAATTTTAATGATTTAATGACCAGTCATCAATTACATAAAATATATTTAAGCCCAAATTTATCTTTGAAAGGAAAATAAGATCGAACGTGTTTTAAAATAGATACTATATAAATCAGAGGATAAAGGACATTGGGAGGACGAAGAGTAATGTCCTGGAAGGGGGTGTCGGTGGAGGAGAAAGGGGTTCTCTCCCGATCCTTAGCAAGGCTGGGCTCCAACCCATGGGAAATCTGAGGATCTGCACGCAGGTCACATCTCCACTCTAGTACTCCTGATTTGGTCCAATTCTGTCTGCATTATCTGATGATTAGTATCCTGTCATCTGGCTTAGTCTCCTTTAGTCTAGGATAGATAACAATTTCTTTATGAAATACTAATCTATAAAATACTATAATTCTATAAAATTGTATAAATTTGCAAGGAAATATTTTGTTTTCCATTTTCCTTGTTATTTATTAGTACAATAAACTAATTAATAAAATTGAAAAATAAGAAACACTAAAATCCAGTGAGGTTGTTGTTATGAGATTGAGCGATGCTGTTAAATATGCTGGAATTTATATGGTTCGACCACCAAAATATTTATTTTATAGTGTAGATTAAAAGTTAAGTACAAAGGTGGTAAATAAATAATTTCATAAATAACATATTATTTTTCTATTTTTGGAAAAAGTACTCAACTTCCCTTGACCCCAAATTGATGATTAAAAAAAAAGTCTATCTAATTTATAATTCTTCCCTATAGCTTTTCCCCCATTCATAATAGTTTACACTAAATTGAATTCAGTAAAAGTATATAATGGTATTTAAAAAAAAAAAAATATTGACTTTTTAAATTTTCAATAAAAAAATTATGATTGTATTGTTGACTTGTCCATTTATCGTAATCCATTTTTACAATAAGACAAGGAATTACAAGGAAATAATAAATAAAGCGTTAGTTATATTTTTTTTTAAAACTAACCGAAATTACAATTAAGTAAGAATTCAGTCAGGGTTCAGTTATTTGTGAAACCCAGAGCAACTGTCGCCTTGAGGAAAGCCTGAAATTTGGACCGAAACGTTGGTACAATATAATGAATTTCAATTATTAGTTTTCTTAATTTAACTAACTGCACCCTCCATTTGTATTAATATATCATAATAAACAAAAATCTATTTAAGAAATTGTTTTTTTGGAAAAAATCTTTTACATCGTTACTATTACTAAAATTGAAAATGAAAAACATTTAACCGAAACTCCCATCTATCATAAAAATTAACATTTATATCATTACACCCGAAAATCTGGGAAAATCTGGGAAAATCTTTACTTAATATGTAATGTATCTTTACTTAATATGTGCCTGGTCACGTGCCTGGAAACGAGCTAGCTCGTGCACTTGCTCTTTCTGGCAAGGGCATGGCCATTCTGACACTGCAAGAACTTCCACTGAAAAATAAAATATTATATAGTTGATAATCTGTGTGGAATGAAAGTCCACCAAGAAAATTAAAAACTATTAATAAAACACCTGAGAATAGGACATACAAATATAACTCATTCATATTTGATCAATAAGCAACCACCGCCAAAATTTCAATATTATAATAGTACACTTATAATCAGCAAGATCTTTCAGGAATGCCATTTCAATACCAAGGATTTAAGTAAATTAGGAATAGGACCAGGTGTATTAATAGCCCTAAATAATGACGAAAACATATGTGGAATTATACATATATTATCATATATATGGAACATATGGAATTAACTTTTTAAAGGAAAAATAACCTATTAAACAAGATTTAAACCCCAAATCTAACCACATTTAAATATCACATTAAAATATACATCAAAATAATTAACTTTCTCCAATATAAAGAGCTCAGAATCTTGAGATAAAAATAAAACAAAAAATAAATAAAAATTATGATAATAATAAATAAAGAATTTTTATTGATATATTGATATTTACAACTGTATAAAAAATACAACAAGTAAATTTGAACATATGATGAAATGATAATGATATGATACAGCATGTAGAGAAACTACTCAGTAGTACAACTGTAAAAACATTTTACAATATAAGGTCACGAGGCCATCTTCTTTTCAGCCGCCTCGGAGAATTGCCAGGAATGGAAGAGGAAGCAAGGTTAGAAACTAGTTGGTTTGGGTCGTTATGGAGTTCATAATGGAAGGAATGATATCGGGTTCGGGCTAGATCGGTTACATAAGGAACATTTAGGTCTTTATGGATGGTTTTATTAGTAACAAAATAAGGAGCATTGAAATAAAGAATTTAAATGTAGAAATAAAATATGAAACCTGGGTGTTGATGACCATTGGGTTTCACGCTCTAAAGGCCTAACGAACAACTAAAATTGTTAATCTCATTCACCGTTCATAATATCACGTAGGATTAAGATTATTATTTAAATAGAAAATTTTTTTTCAGGCATCCAATTGAATTTTTTTTCTGTTTTTATTTCAGAACCTCTTAATGTAAAGAAAAGCAAAGAAATAAGAATACATATATTTAAATACATGTACAATCTTCCGATATAGCTCCTTGTACTTAAGCGAGAGCTACATTTTAAGCAGCTTATGTAGTAGTGTGATGGGCTCCACTGAATTTTTATGGAGTTGATGTGAAGTGTTCCAAATTAAAACATAAAAACTAAATATACATACATACATACATTCTACAGCTTGTGATGGGAAAGAATCAGAATTTAGTTAAAAATAGGTTTTATAATTTAAAAAAATATTCACAAAAGAATCCTACAATTGAGGCGTTGTATCCCATAAGAACTACATTATAAAAATTTTAATATATATTTTATTTGACATTTTGAATACTATATTATCAGCAGATAAAGTAGTTTCTTTGATAATATTTGATTTAAATTTTTTTTGGAAAATGGATAGTAGAAAAATTAAAAATTAAAAAAGTTAAGTTGTTTTGGGATACAACTCCTAAAATCTTTATTCTTACACGATAGGACAGTGATTTTTAAATAGACAGAGAAACTTACTGACTCGAGCAAAGTTTAAAGTTGATAACAGGATGTTTTAATTTTATGTTAAGATTTCATGCATCTCGAAACGTAAAATCTGAAACTTTTAAAAAGGGGTTTAGATTGTCGTTACTGGCTACACAATGACGCGTGCCTCAGTCCTCTCCATAATAAATCAAGTGGAAGGAATCTTCATACATCCTCAAAAAATTAATGTGATTTATTTGATCCTTCCTTGCTAGTCAATGGATCATATGTTTATGTACTCCATCCATTGCAAGCTAAGCAATCCATGGTTTAATTCACAAGTGTTACTTTTTCTTTGGCTGCTGAAGCTACACTAACTACCACAGTAGCTGCCAGGACTTGGATATACTCACACTGGACTTTTGTAATATCATTCTTTTGTGTTCATATCATCTATTTGAAATATAAAAGTTTCTTCCTGTAATCAGAACACTCTGTACACTTTGTTTTTATATCTCAAGTTAAAATACTTTATGAGGTGTAGATAGTTGACCGTAGATTAATGATTGGAGAAGTTTGTCGGGGGGTGCGGTCAGCAAAGAACAACATAAATAAACAAAACCATATT
>NW_027110416.1:540350-545638 GCF_000696795.3 Halyomorpha halys
AATTTTTTTATAAATATTTATAAACACTTATAATTAGTTCGAAAATAAACTTGTTCCTACAAAACCAGAAAAGGGAAAGAAAAAGCAAGCCTGGAAGTGAAAAAGAGACACATTTGTCAGAAGGAACGGCTTTGCCGACACCCTCCCCCCTACCTGGCAGTTTGTTGTATAATTTGTTGAGATAAAATACTCCCCATCAACTTGTTAGATCTGCTATTGTTTAGTTAAAGAATTACTTCATTGTCCTGGATATTGCTGTTGATATTGTCGTTCGTCTTCTTGACTGCTCTATTCCTCCAGCTCATTCGAGATTCGTTACCACCTCCTATTTTATACTGCAAATTTGGGATAGAACTAAGTAAAATATCCCAGCTGGAATCTTGAGGTGGTTTTAGTTGATCGATAGCTGATAAAAATCCTTTTTTATTTGTTTCTACTTTCATTTACAGAGGGCTCAACGAATCAAGCATAAACTTAAAAACTTGGTAATAATAAAAAATAAAAAAAAAACCAAAAGAAAGCTAGATATTCTGAAAATTTATTGGTGTATAACAAAAAAAAAGGTAGGAAAATGTATCTCAATCCTTCCATATTTATAACTTTAAAATGAAAAACAAATATGTTCATCTTTCCATATATGTATAAAATATTCATACACACTGGATATTGTTTATAACGTCCTCGAATATAGCAACGAATTTTTCCTCTCAAAGGCTTTTTATTTATTTAAGTGTTTCGACCACTAGGGCCATTACATTGAATTTACAAATTAGATTACAATTGACATGTATGACAAATTTACAATTAAAATTACAATTACATATTAACCATTACAATTTACATTTTATAAAGTCACAATTAGAATTGACATGGTGAGTAAATTACTATATTAAATTATACATGCTGGAATTAGAGTTAGAATATGTCTGATCGTAGATATTAATTATTTTTAAAAAGTGAAAAAGTTTTAAATTGAAGAATAACTACAATTAGAATTTAACTAGATATAGCTTGATCACTAATAAATATCAACAAATAGTTCCTGAGATAATGACGAAAATAAATTTTAAAAAACTTTTATTTTTCATTGTTCAGTAAAAATGTTTATGAAACATTTTATCTCAGGAATTTAAAATGTCTATTGGGACTAAATTCGAAGCTAGTTGAATACATCTTAAAATATTGTATGTTGAATACCTTCGTAGAAGTAGTAGTTTTCCATGATATTTGCATAAATAAATTCACAAAATTTTATTCCCTTGTAATTTGGAAACATATTACTGGAGCTCTGATCGGTCAATTTTAGAAAATTTAGTTTACTTCAAATGAATGTTTAAAGTACTATTAACTAATACTGTTTTTCGTCCGCTAGATAACTTTAAAGATATTGACTCCTTAATGAAAAATGAGAGAAATAAAAAAAAATCAATTGTTTTATTACAAAGGATTTGAGGTTATAGACGTGTATTTTTAACTCGTCTCTGTATGTATAATTGAGTGAAACGAATGAAACTTCGTGTAAAATAATTCAATTTTCTGCAAGGTCCCCAGGACGCGTATATAGAAAACCCATGCAATTTCATCCGCTCTACGGTGACAAGCTGGAGCAGGGTTTTGAGGCGGTAAATCCTGCGGAAACCCTACTCCAATTCTCAAATTGTGACAAAATGGAGTAAGGTTTCGCAGCTATTTTAGCCTTAAATAAATTTGAAACCACCATCTTATAAAACCAACGTGAAATATCTTATATACAGCTTGAAGGGTTTAAAATAACTATATTATTATTTCAAAAAAATTCTTATGTCAACCATTAGTCATTCATAGGAACTTTTTTGTTAAACAGTTCTTATGAAATTTTTTAACTTTAGACTTTCTAAAATGAAAAGTCTTTTGAGAACATTGTGTGCAGTACGGTTAAATAATAATTCAAGAGTGTAAAAGTTTAATTTAAATATCAAAATTTGCATGAATATAAATATCGGGAACCGGTACATGGAATATATAATATATCTTAAGTATCGGCGAGAGCAAAACATAAAAAAAAAATATAGGAAAGATATGATTCACCTGAACTGCTGTTAAAGACTAGCTTTATTTTTATGGCTTTATTATCTCTCTTTCATCGAAGTATTATTATTATTACACTGAGGGTCGGGTATCCCTTCCTCACATCGACCCAATTGGATCTTTTGTGAGTTGCCACTCTTTCCACTAGATATCCATATGAATCCTATGCTTCTTACGAAGATCAATAATTCTTTTGGGTTGGTTCTAGAAATGTCTTCAGGTTCCATCCTGTCTTGTCTCAAATACTGAAGTCTTCGGAAGGCAAGGGCTTCACATTCACACAGAATGTGCTGTGCCTTTTATTCGTTTTCCATACATAGACGACAGGTGGAATCCTCCACCAGCTTCATCTCCTTAAGATGATATTTAAGGGGTAGTGGCCTGTGAGGAGTCCTGTTATCGTCCTCAGTTCATTTCTAGGAAGGTTAAGGTAAAACGTTTCCTTTTCCTCTGATATTTCAATAAAGATTTTGGATTGCTTTCAATGTCCAGTATGTTTCCTTCTGTTTATATTCCTAGAATCAACCACCTTCCTGATATGTTTCAATATGGCTGAGGGCCAATAAGCATCATTTCTGATACCTTCCTAGCTAGGGTATCTGCCATCTCGTTTCCTTCAATTCCCTCATGGCCTGTGGTCCACATCAAGGTCAGTTTATTGCCTCTGACTAATTCCTTTAGTCCCTCCAGGCAAATTCCAGACTAGCCCTGACTTTATAGTATAGTACATTATTGCCTTTAAAGCAGCCTGGCTGTCTGATATTATATAATTTTTTTTTATATTATTTTTCGGACGACATCTCTCCGCCCTCCTACGACCCGTAAGCCGGCAAGGGACCCAGAGGGCTCGTCCCCCCCTTTTCCCTTTCTTGGTAGCGTCAGGCTTCTTTGTTCCACCTAGGAACCTGAAGAAAGCCTCTCTTACACCAAAGTACATCATACCTTTTTCTTTGAGGGCCTTTAGTTGCTCATTCTCCATTCCTACAACTGAGTATCTTTAGGGTTATCCTCCCTTTTGGACACTATCCATGTTTTTGCCTTCAGATTAGAATTCTGGTTATGAATTATTTTGAGGATCTTTTCCACTGTATTTTTTACTAAGGGGAGGTAAACTGTAGCCGGCTTCTTCGAAAGCAGATCCTCCTCTTTTAGAGCCTCCAGTTTTATTCCCTCCCACGGTTTTAGTTTTGGTGTATTCTCTATTAACCATTCTACCGCCGCTTGGTTTCTACAGGTTAATTGCAGCCGTCCATGCTTCCGCTATATCCTATGAAATTTTGAGCACTTGCTGGGCTCTCCATTCAGAATGAGATTTATTATTTCCAGTTGGACGCTGTTAAATTGCTCCTCCCTGAATCCATCCTCAGGGTAGTTTTCTGAAAAAATACCTATCCTTATTCCTTCCATAGCCTTACGGTAGGACATGGTTGGGGGAACTACTCCTTCACGAGCCATTTGTCCTCCGGGTATTTCTGAGGAAATTTTTGTCCTCTTTGGTTTCCTATCTGTTTCGCTATTGGGAGTATTCTCATTTGATCGGGCTCTAGACCCTTCTTCCAATAGACTCTTATGGCTGTTCATGGGGTCTTTACTCTTTCTGAGCGCCTCCTCCTCGGAATACCCATTCCTTTTCAGCCAGTAAAATCGTTTTCTCCTGGACCACTCGCGTTTGATGATTGGACTAACATACTTATAATCCTCTTTAGTCTCAAGATCTTTAGGAGATGGACGATCCCTTTCCTTCATTGCTTCTTCTGGCGTTACCTTGAGAGTTTCACCCTTATTACCTCTTTCTACGCCTTCCATTCTTGTTTGAGGCAGTGACTCCTTTGTTATTGTTATGGAAGCTGGGGAATACCTCTGCTTCCTGCACTATAATATTAAATTTATTCTTGCCCACTCACTCGAGTAGCCAGGGATCTAAACTGTCACTTGTGACAGAGCCCCGCATGCACAGGAAGGTCAAGTGAAACTGGAGGTCGCCTAGTATCCAGAGTTCGCATAGTTCCACTGTTAACCCATAGCCATACATCCAAAACCTATGCTGTTCTGCCTAGGATTGGGGGATATTTATTGACTTCCCAGTCTAGATCCGCCGTGTTCAGTATAAGCAGGGTCACCTCTTGCAGGATGCAGTTCTTCATCGTGCACGGACGGTCCTGGTAGTAGCATCCTCAAAACCTCCGCCAAGGCATCTTTGGTCTTTCACCTACTCCGCTGGGACTGAATAAAGGAAACTTCTCCTCAGTCCCATGACCCCTAATCGAAGAAACAGCTGACTCAAGCCGTAACTCCCCCCCACTAGTTTACGAACAATCCTCGTTAACTAATACTACACAATATAATAACAACACAAACAACAAAGAAAAAGTACAATAAAATAAATTCCTATACAATTATCATTGTAATAACACTAATAACCTTACCGAAGTAAACGCTATATACATACATTAGACCTAGGAATAAAATAAATAAAGAATAACAACTCCTCGTACAATAACATAAACAAGTTGAAATGACAAACAAATTTACAAAAATCATAAACAAATCTAAAATTTAAAAGAAGAAATGAAATAAATAACTATTTTTTTCTATAATATAATTTATTTGAGGCAATATGAGGACAGGCAAGTTTTTATAATGTCATTCCCGGTGGTTTTAACTGTTCAATATGGATAGTTATCCACTTTTTAGGTTCCCTGATATTCTCTATTGTAACAATGTTATGTTCCCTAATTGTTATCACCCTGAATGGTCCCTCGTACTGCTGTAGCTCCTTTCGGTGGTTGCAACTCTTTCGTTCCCGTTATACCGGTATTCATTTCTTCTCCATGGAACTATATTAGTCCTCGGACGATTGTAAGAAACTTTCGTTCATCCGGTTTCTTCTATTCCCATTATCCATTCTTCTTCTCTTGCGCTTAAATCCATCATTTCTTGAGCGAACTCAACAAAAAATCGCTCATATGTAGGCCTCATATATAGGCCTTCCTTTCTATCCATCTCTTTGGCCAATTGAACCTTGAGGATCGAAGCCAGGAACCTCATTCTTCCTTCCTGAACATCCACCTATTCCCTCATCGTTTTTGTAATTTTGTTATAACGGGCAAGGAGAACCCCGGCAAACTGCCCAATATGTTACGGTTGTCATGGTGAAATAAACACTGGCGATATATGCGTAAACAAGGGGTATTACGGTTGTCATGGTGAAATAAAAACAC
>NW_027110416.1:545688-559769 GCF_000696795.3 Halyomorpha halys
AAACACTGGCGATATATGCGTAAACAAGGGGTATTACGGTTGTCATGGTGAAATAAAAACACGAGCGATATCGGCATATACTAGGGCCATGGTTTTCTTAAATTATGGTGTTCTACTTCAACGGGCGGTCATTAACACTAGAAGTGTGGATATAATGCAGTGCGTGGTGACGTTTTTCCAGCACGTCCTGGATAGGAAAGTTGTAGGAAGGGTCAGCTACATACTTCCGGAGAAGGTAAGTCGGTAGCCGGAAAGGAAATATCGGACAACCTCGTGTTCTGCCAGGAGTAAACCCAAGGACTGCGTGGGGTTCGAACTGTACTTAATTTTATTTTTATTTTATGTTCCTCATTTGTGCACTCGTGTAAATTTAGTTAATAAGGTTAAGCATTTAAGTTAAGGGCATTTGAATTAAGGTTTAGTCAACCTATAAGTTTTATTAATTGATAAGAATTTTTTTCTCTTTCATTTTTCATTCTGTGTGTATATATTTCTTTTTATTACTAAACTTAAGTTCTTATAGTTCTGCGTTATTTATATGGACGCTGCTTTCAACTTGTTAATTTCCTTTTTTTTTTTTGTTGTTCACTTAATATTGCCATAATTCCACAGGTGGGTAGGTATCACCCCTATGTTTACTGTTATCTACATATAAAGATATTCGCCAATGGTCATAGTTCGATAATTGTTTAGATAGGGGTATATTGCAGTTATATTGTGGGTATATCGGAGTTTTCCTTATTTCCAAGGAAAAAATAACGTGGCACCTAAGGAGCGATTTATTCTTTATAACTATTATTTATTTATTTTTGGGATTATATTTGTTTATATATATTATAACATAATAATGTATTAAACAATTGCCTAGAAAATGATTTCATAACTTTTATGATGATTCTTCAACAGACTTAACTGCTCCGAAGCTTTTCACAGATCCTTTGTTATCAGATCCTCTCTAAATTCTATTCCCACTTCCATTCGTCCATCTAATACCCTTCCCAACTTCTAATTCCATCGTTTCCTATTCATCCAGTTCCAATTCAATCGAAATTGATGATCCTTATTTGCAATAAGAGAAAAACTATACTTATTTAATTCTGTAGATATTAATGCTTTTAATAATTTCACTACTTTTGTGTTTCAGAAAATATTATAAAATAGCTTTTTTAAAAAAATATATTTTTTATTTTTAATGTTATTCGTTTTCTACCAGACTAATTTCACATTTCCATTAAAAATGCTAGATATGATTACATATAAACAAAGTTTTATTACGGCATATTTCCTGCAATTTTTCTGCCAAATCACAGATGATTAAGGATTACATCGTGATCTTCTAAATCTTATATGGATCCTGAAGATGACCTAGGTTATGGACTCGACTGATCCCCCAGTATATCCGGGGATCGCATTCTGGACAGCCCTCCTCTCCAGAGAGCCAGGCTTTGAAACCTCATTACCGCGGTGTCACGTTGTGTAGTTAGGACTAGCAAGGATGTTTATTGGAAGGGAACTGAACAGGGTAATTGAATAGTGGATTTCCCCATTGTCTGCCACTTACATGCGAATTGTATTAGATCGAACACTTAATAATGAAATTACTAAATGACGTACTTGATATAATTTTTAATTAGTTCGAAGACAATCTCAGCCCAAAATTATTATTCAGAACTCATTGGACACCATACATCATCACCTGTATGGTAATTAACAGTGAGGATATTTGATATATATATTTTTAAAACTTTTTTACCAACTTATTTGTCTTTTATTTTATTTATTAGTTTGTAACTGTTCTATTGTTGTGTTGATTTTATTATTGATTCATTTATATTTATTCATGACTTCTTTAATTAAAATTAAACTTGAGTAATGAATTGACTATATTTTACGGACCACAATAGGAGGGAGGTGTGAGAGAGTGGGATTGAGAGAACAGCGAAGGTAATATTGAGAACTAAAAGAGGGGAATAATAATAAGAAAAATGTTATGGACCTTTGTTTTTGAAGTACAAGTTGAAAAAAAAAAAGACAAACAGTTCTACCAAATTTTTCTTCTGGGCTTGAAATAATCGCTTATATAAAAATAAATTAAAAAAAAAAAAAGCGAGTTATGTAGTCAGTGCGTGGTAACCGCCTCACAGTTCTTCGTCAATGGAACAACTAATATGCATAAAAGGGTTGGAGAAAAAAATCAGAAAGTGCTAACAGTTATGTGAGGAACTATAGCATCTATATTTCGTAAAAAAGGGAAAAGATTCCCACTTTATCAAGTCTAGTATCGGATTGGTCTCAGAGCAAACGGTTAGAAGCCGTAATGAATTTAGACTTCCTCGACTTGACCCTTTCATTAAACCCGGTAAATATAATTCAAGTTACAGCATAGCGGTATATAAGATGGGCGTGTAAGGTTGTAGGGCCTAGTAATGAGCGGATCCCTAAAATTTTAATAAACACTGAACCGGCGGGTAAACGTCCGAGGAGAAAACCGATACGTAGTTGGGAGGATTGCGTTAAAACTGAGTTGGTAGAATTGAGTTTGGAGGGGCATCACTGGATGGATGTATGTAGAGAGCGATTGGTGGTATGAGCATCGAACCTTCGAGTTTGTTAGGCTTTCATTATTATTACCCTTGACTTATTGGTTTCGGGTCCGAATCAAGTTCAAGGTCTGAAATGGTGAATATTGACAGCAAATGTTTTCCGTAATGATAAATAACAACGAGATATTTTGGGAATTTATTTGACTAATGTCATGGACATTTCGCAACTGTTGCTGTTGGCTAGATAAACGTTATTAAATAAACTGTAATACATTCAATCGGCTTTAATTTGTGTACTCAATGAGATCAGTTACTGAGATACATTTTTCCCCTTAAATCAAATATTTTGCGTAATAATAGCGATATTTTTTGCGAATTTATTTTGACTAATGTTTTAGAAATCCCTGCTTTTACGAAGATAAACGTTTCCATCTATATAATACTATATTCAACTAGGTTTAATTTAGATGCTAATAGCATATGTCTAATAGATCCTGAAT
Source organism: Halyomorpha halys (assembly GCF_000696795.3). Lineage (NCBI taxonomy): Eukaryota > Metazoa > Arthropoda > Insecta > Hemiptera > Pentatomidae > Halyomorpha > Halyomorpha halys. The sequence continues at coordinate 548,732 of NW_027110416.1, forward strand.
TATAATCAACATATTACGAATTTACTTTGGGGAATATACCTCTCAATTAAGATCTGATAGATATATATACGTCCTTCGTAGGAAATTAAATTAACTCTATACCGCAACAATCAATGTGACAGGGGTGTAGTACTTTGTAAGGAAGTATTGTTACTTGACCTACGGTTGTACAAGGAGGTGATTTGGGATTTGGTCAGAATCCCGTTCGACACCCAAATGTTAACCCAATTAAAGGTAAAATAAGACCCTCCATGACGCTGTGTGGAGTTAATAGCATAGTGCTTTACTACTGAGCTTCCTACTCTTATTCTATTTGCCAAAATAAATTTTAAAAATATTGATTTTCATTATATCGAAAAAAATGTTGTTTTTGAAAAATTTTATATCGGGAGCTATTGAACTTCAACTGCTCTATTAGGGCTCATTTTTGTATCAAATTTGCTCTACTTTAAATTATATTGTATTTAGTGTTCTAAATAGTTTTAAATAAATAGAAGTCTGAATGAAATTTTTTTTTTGTTTTTAAACAGTTACAATTTTTTATTCACCCGAACTATAGTTGGCAGTTTCATCAATTTTGACGAATAACTATTTATTGTTTTCGTTAAAGTAATCTAAATTGGGATGAAATAAATTTTTTTCCTCAAGCTACTGAACTACACCTAATATTTTCTTCTTTATCATTTTGGCCTTAATTTTATCAATTATAATTCTTTATAATTATTTGAAATGTTTTTGTACTACTTCCAAAGATAAAATAAACATCATGAAATAAAATAAAATCATTCTTAAACTACCATACACTTTTTTTTATAATTGTTAAATAAACAAGTTGTTTAACTTTAAAAATGAGACGGAAAAAGGAATTATATACAGTTGAAAATCGTCTTGAAGTAAGCCGTTTTTAGAAGGGGTGGAACTTTTCAACTTTGGGGCAGTAAAGGAATTTTAATGAGTCACGAAGTGACTGTCCTTACAGTTAGCTGTTAGCCCCCTTGTTAATAATCTTCTTCCAAGTTGTGAAGAATAGAAAATCGGATTATAAAATGATACGAGAGAGGTTCTTCCTAATCTTGATCTTTTCAACTAATTAATTAATAAACAATTATTCAGTTTTTACATTACGGTTTCAGATTAATTATAAGTACATAATTGATACAAGTATACTAGCAGTGAAATCAAGAACATACTTATTAATTAGGTAACTTGGATTATTATAAACTTTATTGATAGATTGACAACTTTAATTTATCCTTATAGAAATATATATATTTTTTAAATATGGATAACGAAACGTGTAAACATTACTATCCACTGTTGGGCTGTGAATAAATAATATTCAGTGTGATCATTACCGAACTGGCATAAAAAAAAAAAAATTTTTTTTTAAGCAAAAACATTAGCAGGAAATAATAATTTTAATTATCAAATAAAATTGTACATGTCTAAAGGATATTTTTAACCTCCCGATCATTGGCAACGTATTGGAATCATCGTTAAAATAGAAAGTAAAATTATTCTACCTTTTTCACATATAAATTTTAACTTATTAACATAACAGTCTCATATTTAAAAAAAAAATTAATCGTGGCTTAGCATTTCTAGTGTAAGAGAAAACAAAATTCATAACCATTCAAAATACCGCTAGTAACCAACAACATTATAAGACTCAAAGTACTTAACGAAAGAAAATACTTTGGACCCACAGCAGCTTTGTCCAGCTTATGATTGAACGGCCCTGGAGGATTGTTTTCATTTTTTGACAAATTGTCCCGCGTACCTTGAGAACCGAATCCGACACATGCCGAAGCTAAGTGATATTAGCCGAAATCAGTTGTATGAATTTTTATCTGTACCCTCAGGATTGGACCTTAAACTGTTTTTTATATATGTAACCCAAAACCTTCTGCTTAGAGCTGTTATTAGTTTATATAAACGATCTTTAACCCATCATTTTTGTAAAATTACTACAAGTGATTATCTATTTCATGTATTTCATAGGCCAACTCTATTTGTACGGGGGTTGCCCCATAAACAAATAAATAAATTATTATTATTACTTAACGAAAGGTGAAATGCACCATCATTTTAAGCAGCCTTATTCGAAGATATTCTGTGCGAATTTGTAAAACATCACAACTGGGACCATTTATGTGATCCAGGAAGAAAAAGCCAGTCACATGTGATGGTTCAAACACTATTTTCACTTTAAAAAGGAACCAAATAAAGATTGGTGAAATGAAAAGAAACGTAAGTATGGACAAAGTAGGTGGCTGATAAAAAAAAGTAAGTAAATTTAACAATATTTCACTAAATGGATGATTAGCTTGAACATTGAAAAATGTAACTCAAATGTTTTTACTATTCGACGCCCACCAGATCTAATCCTGCCAGTGAAACAGTAAAATACCAGGGAATTCACCTAGATCGCCGCCTTACCTGGAAACACCATATCAACATCAAACTAACTCAAAACTACGCAAGGTTAGCAATGCTATATCCTATCCTAAACAGAAATTCCAAACTAAAACCAGAAACAACTGTTCTTATATTTAAAACAATTTTCAGGCCACTGCTGATTTACCGCTAAAATTACAATATTTTCAAAATAAAGTCCTAAGAATCAAAGATAATCCTCCTTGATTCATAAGAAATATCCAATTGGATCGCGAATTACATTTGGAGTCAATAGAGGATTACATCAAAAAACGGTTCATGAAGTTCCACTCCCAGTTGCTGACAGTTGCATGAGCAGTGATCTACAACCTGGGAAACCCAACCTCAACCCGAAAACTGAAGCCCAGACTGCTGCAGGACATTCTGTTATAAATTTTAATAAATATAAAATTAATTCATAGTCACACTACCTCTATTTTACTTATTATTATTATTCAATTTATTTATTCATTTTTTTTTCTCTTTTCTTCTCTCGTCCCTTTTTCAAATTAACTTGTTTCTTTTTACTATTAGAGGGCAATTGTATGTTTTATTTAAGTGTACCGATATCATTACTTTTTGTTATTAATTTTACTTTCCTCTTTTATTAAAAAGCACTATTCGTATCTATTTATTTTCTTTTTTTTTTTCTTTTAATAAGAACATTGTATATAGTTAGGGTGTCTTTTGTACGAGACTATACCCCCATAATTAACTGATAAAATATATATATAATATAATTGTTGTATCGAACATGTAACAACGGCCCATCAGGCCGCTCTGGTATAAAATAAAAATAAATAAAGAAGATATGCTGACCACTTCACCCCTTTGTACATACGCTGGCATAAAACATTTCGTCTTCACCAACTATCGACCCCGATCCTCGAAACGCTCCTATAAATCTGTTAACTTAATTTTTTTTTCACTCATTTTCTCCAGTTCATGTCTGGTCTAAATTAGCATCACTTTACTGTCGCACATCATTTGCCTAATTTGGCCAAATCAGATGGGACAATGTGACAAGTGTACACAAATTAACTCCAATGCTTGCCTGCGCTTTATCGACCTGCAGTTTGTCATAAACATGGAAATTGCACGGTAATCATCACAGGTAATCTTCTTTCTGGGGCTATCTCTCACACAGAACTACAGCTTTGTTAAAGTATACAGAATTAAAACTTTATTAATAAAGTTTATGTTAATTAATTTAAATCAAAATAACTAAATAATATCAAGTTTCTTTTCGACATTTTCAAAACGCAATTTATCAATGAAAGATGATAAGATTTAGTATAAGATCGTTGATTGACCATGTATAAGTTAACTTATCTATTACCCTCCTATATCTTTTATCTGTTTTTTCTCTTCTCTTTCTATATTTATCTCATGCTCCCTTATACAAACATTCATTAATATATATTATTTTTTTCTTACTATATTACTTTTACTACCTATCTTTTATCCTTTAATTCTTATATTTTGTGTGTATCTGTTACTGTTGGGGCGAGGGGCATTTCCTGAATGATAAAACCGACCTCTTTCCCAGAGAGAAATTGTTCGCTGGTTCGGGTTACAAAATATAAAAAACGGAGGACCTGAAATGAAATCACAAAAACAAAATAATAAAGAAAATTAAAGAATAAAAAAAACCTTCCAGTGATACACAAATTTAATTAAATTAAAATATAAATAAATAAAATGAACTGGTGTGTTGTTAATAAAAAATAAATGTAAAACACAAAAACAATTTTCCTCGTCCAAGAAATAATAAGTTAATTAACCTCAGTACTTAGAAGCAAACAAAAAAAATGTGAACCTCGATGAGAGAATGGGAGAAAAAAAAAGTTACTCACAGTAGATGGCCGGAGAGTCGATATGCGCATATCGATTATATTTCTCATTTCCACTCATAAACAGCGGTTGTCGAGTCGATATGTTGGGTGAGGATCACTTGTAAGGTGAACCCTAAAAACCAAGTAGTCTGGTGAGTTAGAAAGTCGGTGAGCCAGTGGGTGCCTCTTAACGCTGACTTAGCCTCTAGACTCCGGACTCCGTTTGTTATACATACTGAGCCGCAGCGATGTATTTATATTATACACGCGTACACAACAAACTTCCTTAACTATTCGTGTTTTATTCTAATTTAATTTTAATTGCAAAAAATATAGACTGAATGGTTGTAAAAAAAAAAGGAAATTAACTTATGATTAACAAAAAATAAAAAAAACCACTTGGAAGTAAAATCTAAGAGAAAAGAAAAAAAATAATACTCTTTTGGGCTTTAACAACTATAATATATAATAATATTGATAATTATTAATTATTATTCCAAATAATAATATTATTTATTAATTAATTATTCATTTTAATTAAGTATACAGAAGCTTTTTAAAGACGGCGCGAGCTAAGCAATTTCGAAATTTTAAAATAACAAGCATTTTCCTATAGCTTTCAATTTCGTTAATAATTCCACATCAACTTCGTTTTATCTAGTTACCGTAGAAACTAAATACTTAGATCTATCTACCCGTTCAAATATACTTCATAGTGATCAGAAGATAGTTGATGAGAAGACCTTTGATAATACATATGAGAAGGTGGTTGGAGGTACGGTCAGAGAAGAACATAATTAAGTTTTAAAAAAGACTTCCTTATTAATGCTAACATTTTGGACAGAATTTCTAGTCTTCATCAGGGCTAAGAACAAAAAAAATGATGTAACAACCCATGAATAAAATGAAATATTGAATAATCAGAAAATAAAACCAAAACATTGTGGATACTTGAATAGTATTAACAGACATGGGGTGCGCCCCCTACCATTTTCTTCTCAAGTGTATTTCCTGTTTAATCTTTATCACTGAAATTTTTCTCATTTCTACTACTAATTATATATTTTGCTTTATTCATATTTATTTCGAGATCTAGTTCCTTACTGGAGTTTATTAAAGTAGTTATATTTCGTTCTAAAGTTTCATTGTCCTCATCCAATAATACCACCTAATATTAAACCCTTTTCGGTACTCATCACACATTGTAACATAATCAAAATATTAATAAATGTGTTTTTAGATATTACAGCAAATAGAACTGATGGATAATATTTCGATTAATAATAAGTTGTTATTGACATTTAGTTTAACGCTATTTCAAATACATGTGAATATCACGCCACAATACTATTTGTGAGGGAAATTTATTGCTATGCTCATTATTCAGCCCGGATTTCTGTCGAAAGATAATTATGTACATTTATAATGGCTTACATTGGAACAGATTTAAATGGATATAACGAAATTATACAGAAGCCAACCAAAGCAGAGGCTTTACATCGAGGCAAAATTAGTCTTTGTCATTGACAACTAAAATTAATCCAATGACACGATATAGAATTAACTTAGCTCATTAAAATAAATTATTTATTGACCTGTAAATTACTTCATGTAGTTGATAATAATTCATTAGTGACTATTGGTTACAGCAAATTAGAAAATTAACTTTTTTAATTGGACTAGTTGTTTATATTATATAACGGTATTTATAGAGAAAATAATTATAACAGAAGACAATAAGCAGCATCTAACAAACAAAAAATTATTGAAATATGTAAAATACAAGATAAATACAAAATTAATAGAAGGGACAGAAACAAAATAATATGAGTAAAAATTAAAATTTGAATGATTATTACTTGACCGTACATGAAGATCGTAGGAAGATGCCTCCGGTGTCGTTAAAGAAAGGTAAAACAGAGATAAATTTAATAAATGAATATATATATATATTAGTAATATCCGAAATTTATTTCTGTTGAGGTCCCACGGAATGAAAACTTCACTCTCACTATGGTTGGAATAGGGTGGTGGCATATAGATAACCCCTCCATCTTCTCCTTACGTCGTAAATGACGAGGGAGGGAGTAAAAAAAAAAAAGTAGGAAGAAGTATATAACATAATAGGAGTATTCATGATGTATTGAATGTAAAAAGTTTTAACATGCTAAATGTATTATATTTAATCTTATCACTTCATGGAGACTAATTTTATTGTTTAAATAAAATAAATTGTGTCCATTTTAGTCTCAAAGACTCTTTATTAATATTTTAAATGTCTAACGCTTCGGCCAGTCTACCCACCCTCAATCTTCACTGTATATTGACACCTTAGATCTAACAATTCAAATTGTTTGCATGCTATTCTGCCCAGTCATTTAATTACAAATTATCTTATATATCTTATCAATTACTAAATGTTATAGTATAGGATTTTGAGCAGCCAAATTTAAAGTGTTGTACATGTTAAATGAAAACTATAAGCAACTAATCTTTCAAAATGATAACATACAAAATGGTGACGAGCTCGTCATTCCGTGACGTCATTCTGCATTTAACTGATCTATTCACAAACTCTCGACCTTGTTAATGGAAGAGAAAGTTTCTCAATTAGTATATATTTTTTTAGTTTCTTTAAATATTTCACTTTTCGAAGAGATTTAAGAGAGATATTGTTTAATGTTTTTTTTTGTTTTTTTTAGGGGGTGATAAACATTTTTTTAGCTTTTTCAATCAAGGCATATTTTACTACCAATATTATTTTTATATTGTAACATAAAGATTTATGATTTGTTTAGAAGTTTATTTTTGCATTTTTGTTCTTTTTTTTTTACATTTTTTACTTTGTTAATTATTTTTAGTTCAGTTGAATTTTATTCTTTTTCATTTTATTTAATTAGAATTTAATCATCTGATCGTTTATATGTTAGATAGTTTTATTTATCTTTTTTCTTTATATGAATTTTTTTTTTTTACATTTTTATTAATTACTGTTGTTTCATTTTTTCTTCCAATTTGCTATTTTAGTGGTATTTTATAATTTTTATTTTATATTTTACTATTTTCAATTCCTAAACGAAAAAGTCCCAGAATATTAATAAACAAGCAATATTATTATTTTGTGTTCATGCAGTTACATCTTCAGTGTAATATTAGGAATTTTGGAAGTCCTTTTCTTCTCTCTTTCTAGTTATATCCCGCGGATTTTTTTGCAGCCATTCTGTTCTTAGAACCACATCTTTTTCCAACGTCCTCTTTTCTTTATACACAGGCCTTTATTAAAAAAAAAGAAAATAAAAAACCCTTGGAGCTTCTTTCTTTGGATATTATTTGAAATGTTTTCTTTCCTAGTCCATCTTGTCTTATATTATTAGGATATATTGAAGTGTAGAGGGCCATAGCCCAAGGAATTTAGTCCATTTCTAAAAATTTTAAATTCCTAAAATTTAAAAAATCTAATATTTCATTGGAAATTTACTGTTCCGAATTAAATGATACGTTAAACACAAAACAAGCCTTTGGAAAAGAATCCAATTATAAGAACAGTTTTGTAGGACTGAATATAAATTAATTAATTAAGTTATTTTGGATAATTGCCTTCAGCGATTATCCTGGCATCCCGACTAAATCCCGAAACAGTACATAGCAAGAGGAAGGTTAAAACTTTTCAACGAATAATATTAAAAGTACTTTTCTGAAAACTGATCTATATCTCGGGGAAATGGAGAAATATTGAAATAAGAATGTGTAATAACTAAATAACAAATGGATATAATGTATTTTATCTCCAAGATATAGAAATATAAATTATCATATATTTAATATTTTCTTTAATATACGATATTCTAAAATATATAAATATAATGGCTAGGTTATTTTTCCACAAAACTAGAGAACAAATTTTATCCTTAAGGAATACAGAATCGTGGCTGACATCTTTGAGACTAGGACAAATGGATCGCTCTGCTAAGGCAGCCTTATCTTGCCTTGCATTTGTAAGGATCACCTTTGTGCCTCTTTTTTTTTTGTTGTCCATTTGATATTTAAAAGGTAAATATAAATTTAATTTATGCAATTATAAAAATTAAGTTTATAGCTGCATCTGTTTGAAATTTAAATTTTTTGTTCTGTTTATGTTGTTCCCTTTTTTTTTTAAAAAAAATTTCAGAGATTATGTTGTTTTTATTAATACAGAAAAATATAAAAACTGCCATCAGAGCCGAATATTTCCACTCTGGTTTTAAACTAGAACCAAATTTAGTCTCATTTCTGGGTGTAGAGTAATCCATATAACTACCATTGTCTATACTTCGTGGGATGCACTTACATTTGTATGATTTTATCTGATTTTCTTTCTGTAGGCATCTTGTGAGTAATAAACATAGAATTCACGCTAATTAGTTTTTAAACCCACCAATTGAATAGTAAGGAATATAAAATGCAAAATTATGAGTTAACGAGTTTTTTTATTTCTGGTGTTGTTGCCAATTACATATCCGTTCACTGAAACCAATGAGACATTTTGGGTAATTATCGCATTTATGCAGTGAACATAAAAGAAAGTTACATTTTTGTTTTCAAGATAATGGATGTGAGATGAGCCATTAGCGCTTGAACGGCGAATCTATAATCTATAATTTTTTATTTCTTTTGATTACTATCTAATTACTACTAGTAATTATTGGTTTATTTATTTCTCTAGAATCATAAGTTTTTATTTCTGATTCTGATAAAATTTTGATAGATTTTGTGGGTCAGTAGCTATCTCATATCAATTTTGTCTAATTCCATTCTTCATTTTCCCTTAAGCGAGCCCAAATGTAATTTGTTTGTTATGCTATTGGACTAAATTCAGATTTACCAATGAACTTTCAAATAATGATAAAAAGGGCTCCCGGGAAACCCTGCAGAGACAGATCAGTCATCAGAATTCAGAAAATGTATAGTTTTCGAAATATTCAATGATATTTGTTTTGTTATAGACATATTTTTTTTATAAACTACTTTGTGTTTAAAAAAATACTTCATTTATTTCATTAATGAAATCCAGCCATGTTGTACATTTGCAGTACTTTACCTCTTTATCTTAATTGGAGCAACATCCCGTGAGCGAGCAAGGCCGCCTGCAACTTTTTATGCATTGTCGGTTTTACTTTCACTTACGAACTGTTAAAATTTATCTATAAGATAAATTTTTAAGACTTTAAATAAAAGTATAAACGATACTCTGTCCTTAGTAATTAAATACTGTTTGAGATAATGTTAAATGAAACCTTAATTTGACATCTCTCACTTCATGGTTGAAGTTAGACCGGAAAGCCATCAAGGGAGGAGTGTAATGGGGCCGGAAGGACTGAGAAGCCCAAAATCTAACAGGATGAAGCTGCCAATGAAATCGTTTAACTTGACAAACTGGCAGTGCTAACCAGATCCCATTAAAGAGCTCCTCTCACTCTTGTTTAACTCCTCCTGGTGCAAACAACCGAGTCTTGAAGAGCACTTCCGCTCGGATCCATGCTATTGAATTATCGAAATCTACCGGATTGAGGAAGTTCGTTTTACCCAGGGTGTACACTTTGCAATTTTTAGAATAATTATGAACTATTAACCATTAAAAGACTCTGTTTTTGCACCAGTAGCAGTTAAACAAGAGCGTGATGAGCTTTAATACGATTTAGTTGGCACTGCCAGTTTTTTAAATTATGAACAACCATGAATAGTACTTATTTTTTTTTAAAAATATCTTTATTGAAATTTACAACTGTAGAGAGAGAGAGAGAAATACTTTATTTATCTATGCTGCCTAAATAAATTAGGTTGCTATCTCACACAGCATATTTATCAATCCGTAATCGGACATATATAAATTACACATACATGGTATAATCAGAGAGAAGAAAAAGAGATACAATAATAAGAAATAATAAACAATTTTTTCTCCCCCTACAGTTTCCTTTTACAATCCATTTCGGTCTGTAGAACAAATACAAATGTTTCATTCATTCCTATTTTTCTTTCTCATTTCTGCTCCTCCAATTTCACCCTTTCACAATTTTTCAATTCATCCGATCAACAAATTCACTCTCCGGAATTCACCCTCCTAGATCCTTTTCAGTGACCCGCTAAACAATTTCAATATTAGACGGTAATGTGAGATCAGACCATCATTCATAGTCACAGCAGTAGATCAGTTTACCAAGAACAAACAAATAGATACATTTTACGAGAATAAGACTAACACATAGATTAAAAGGAAAATATAATAAAAAACCGGTTACAGGAAACACTTGAATGGATAAATAAGTTTTAAAAAAAAACACAAAAAAAAATAGTATTAATAAAATAAAATAATTTAATGAATAAATACGTTAAAACACAAAAATAGAGAGGTCAACATATTAAAATAAATAAAGAAAACAAAGAATATAATAAAATATAATACATTCAGTAAATTTGATCTTAGTTAAAATGGAGTGTTACAGGCGTGTAGAGAAAAAACCCATCGGTAGCACTGTAATGACATTTTACATTAGCAGGTCTCGTGTTCATCTTCTTTTCAGGCGCCTCGGAGGATTGTCAGGAATGGAAGAGAATAAGTTAGAAACTAGGGAGTTTGAGTGGTTAGGTAGTTTATAATGGAAGGAGTGATATCTGGTTTGGACTAGATCGGTTACATAGGGAACATTAAGGTCTTTATGTATGATTTTATTTGTGACAAAGAAAGGTGCATTGAGGATTTTACGAAGAATTTTGGATTGTAAGGATTG
>NW_027110416.1:560179-566641 GCF_000696795.3 Halyomorpha halys
TAATAGTCGGAATCGACGTGTAGTTTCCTGTCGTTTCAGTCTTCTGTGAGGATTATAGGTTAATCGTTTGTCCAGATGTTGTCCAAGGTAGCTGATCTGTTCTACAGGGGTAAGAGTAGCATTGTTAAATGAAAGTGTAGGGCAGTCAGTAGGTTTACGACGAAGGGTAAAGGTGTTTTGATGGGATTTGTTGGAATTTGTCTTAATCCTCCAATTACGACACCATTCTTCGAGGGCTGGGATATGGGATTGGAGATTTTGGGGTACGATTAATGGGTTATTATTAACAGCGAGCACACATGTGTCATCGGCATACGTGATGAGGATAGTGTTAGGATTGGTTGGAATGTCAGCTGTATAGACGGTGTAGAGGATGGGACCGAGTATACTACCTGGAGTAACACCAGCGGACTGAGAATAGAGGGATGAATAGGAACCATTGTGGTTTACTTGGAATAATCTATCAATGAGAAAGAAACGAATGATGAGAAATTATGTTGGAGGTAGGAATTTATGGAGTTTGAAAAGTAGTCCCAGGTGTCATACATAAAAGAACAGGCTTTTATGTATGACACATCGAAAAAGACTCCCTTAAACTTAAAAATGATCTGTCGAATTTTGTTATTGTTGTATTTTGACTAATTGAACATAATAAATGGAAGGCATTGAAAATAAAATATAGAAAAAACAACAAACTAAGGTTAAAGAACAGAAGTAGAAAAAAAATTGTCTTAATATCACCGTGGTTGATGGATGGGGCCCCTGCTGTCGGTAGGTTGTCCTAGATTGATGTTATTGTAGAGGTAGGAGGGCTGTCCAGATAGTAACGTGTTTTGGCCTATCGTAGAGATGGGTGGGGGTATAGCCGCCATCTTGGTGTCCGAACGTTCCTATGCTACTGTGCGCACCCAGCTGTAGTAGAGTAAGGACTGTGCGTTCCTCACTTAGCTCTCTGTGTCGTCAAAATGTGCCCTGCAATAGAAAATCCCACCACTTGAGAAGTGCGGTCTGTGATTAGGTTTTTGTTGGCTCGAAACAACAGGGCAATTGACATTTAATTTTAAAAATGGCCGTACCTGTGTTCACGACGAGCACCGCAGTCCGACTTGTGACTGCTGACCTAGCAATGCACATTAATGATAAAATTTATGAAAACCGTCGTTTGACGATTACAGAACTGTTGGAACATTTTCCTAAAATTTAATGGTGTTTTGTTCATCAAATAGTTGTGGAGAAACTTGATTACCACAAATTTTGTGCTCTGTGGGTTCTGAAATTCCTAACGGAAGACCATAAGAAACAGAAACTGGCTGCTGCCCTGACATTTCTCCAAGAATATAGCACAAATGATAATGCAGTTCTGGATCGTATCGTAACCGGGAACGAGACTTGTCAACAGTGAAACAAAATAGCAGTCATTGGAATGGGCGTACACACATTCTCCCAATAAACTGCGAAAGTGGTTTTAAACGCTGTCAGCAAGAAAGATCATGGTTACTGTGTTTTGGGACTCCAAGGGAGTGCTTCTCGTTGATTTTCTGGAACGTGGAGCAACAATCAACTCAGAAAGGTATTGTGAAACGCTAAGTAAACGGCTTAAAACTGCTCGCCATAGAAAATAAACGTCGGGGAAAACTTAACACCAATTTTAGTTAGAACCCCGGTGCCCGACGAGTGAAGTCCTCGAAACAGCAGAGCATGTGGTATTGGATTGCCCCGCCATGGAAGGACACTGTGCCAGGTTGACGAAGAAAACCGGGATCTTCGAGTCGGACTTCCCCCGTCTGATGGAGGAGTTCTTCAAGGAGTTCATCTACGGGCGAAAAGAGGTGGCTGCCCCAATGCACTTTACATTGGGAAAGGATGTTAGCAAAGCAGAATGAGACCAGCAGGACTGGACTAGGCTGTGTACTGGAGGTGGAAACCGGACGGATGCGGACCAGGAGTGCTGGACCTACCGGACGGATACTGCTGGATAAGGTGTAGTCCCATCTTAAGTTACTGAATCGAGGGCTGGCCTGCACTACGATTTAAAAACATCGTCTCCCCCCCTTAAAAAAAATCAAATGGCTCATACCAAATAATTTTGTAAAATATGTAAATGAAAATAAAGTTTCCAAACTAAAGATAATTATTGGCAGCAGTGGCATGCGCAATCATAACACACAACCACACTGTTGCCGAACTCTGTATGGCAGCAATACCCGGAAGGAGGAAAAAAAAGAGGCGCAGCGAAGAGAAGCGGCGACATCGCACAGCCATGTCCAACTCTTAGACACATGTAATCAGTTGTGTTATAAATCATTTTAAGAATAAAGACTCCCTATTTCACCATGCTTCATGAATTTTAAATTCATAAGGTACAGTCCATTCCATTCTTACTAGCGATACCATTAAGTTACAATTGATTCGAGTGAGGGGATATTACCCGAATCAATTGTAACTTAACACAAGGTGGTTAGGGGTGGTAGGAAGTGGGTAGGGGTCGACTTTGCCGGAGTTGGACATGGCTGTGGGCTGTCGCCGTGGCTCTGCACCACGCCTCTTTTTTATTTTTTCCCCCTTCCGGGCATTGCCGCCATACAGAGTTCGGCAACAGTGTGGTTGTGTGTTAAGATTGCGCATGCTACTGCTGCCAATAATCATCTTTTCTTTGGAAACTTTATTTTCATTTACATATATTACAAAATTATTTGGTAGGAGACATTTGATTTTTTATTTTTGGGGGGGGACAATGATTTTAAATCGTGGTGCAGCCCAGCCCTCGTATGAGTGCCTTAAGATGGGGATACTCCTTATCCAGTACCATCCGTACTGTAGGTCGGGTATAACATTTTAAACCCGGTGAATATCTAGATTATACAGTTTATTTATTTAACAAGGGGTGTGTTAGGTTTATGAGAAATGAGACCAATTTTTTAATAGAGTTATTATTGACTTTTGTCTGCAGTAAAAAATACCTGGTATTTGGTGAACTCATTGTTAAGATATTATCCCAAGCTGACTGTCCCAAGCCTTAAGGCGGCATCAAAAGAATGCTTTAGAAATATAGGGGGCCTTTATATTAAAATATTCTCAAAGGGAATTGTATTCCCTTTCAATACTGCTTTGGTAAATAATTCGTTAATCAATAGCTTATAATAGTAGGTTAATTAAAACGTGTTAATATTTATACGTTCAATGCCGATTCCACCGACCCATAGTATGCTAGCAATCTGGACTAGCAGTGCGATCATAGTTACATAATATAAAATATATATTAATGCTTTTTAATATAACTGGTTTTAATAAACTTATTAAATTGTTATAATTAATTGGTGTTTGTGTATTCTAAAACGTTCATAAAGATTGTTTTTAATAAATATGTCACTATTATTTTTTTTTACATATTTTTAATTATAAATAAATAAAAATCGACGACTCATCATTTTGTCACCCTTGGATTAAAATTTTAAAAGCTACACTAAAAAATTGTTTTAACTTTGGCTGTCCGAACCAGCCTTCTTCACGCTTCCCTGTCTTGGGCTATTGCTTTCCAATTTGCTACAAGTAGCACTTTTGCATTTTTGTTGATTCTGTCTATCCATCAGGTTTTTAGTTTCCTACGTGGTCTCTCGTCAACTACACCGGTATTCATTGTTGCTTAGAGGCTGCTTGATAAATTGCTTTGTGTCATATGCCCCGCCCATCTTAACCTCCTTGCCTTCATATCATAAAATATTGACTGACTTATCTCTGCATGCAGTTCACTGTTAGTTCTTTTCCATGGGTTAAGACTCTGATCCCAGGGCACTCTTGTTATTGATAATTTGTAATAATTTGATTCTTCAACAAAAATACACGTTTCAAGGTCCCCTGGATTTTACATTTTTTTTTTTTATTCCGATATTCTCAAAAACCGAACTGATAATTTGTATTAAATCGTTTATTAAATACACAACATCTGTTACATCGGGACCTGCTCGTGCTATACTGCAGGTGTCCCGAGTGTAATTTTATTGTAATTAATGTGTGGAAAAAGGGGGCTAAAAATTGTGAGACACTTTCTGCTCATAACAACATGCATTTATATTTTCTATTTTTATATATTTATATGATTAATTCCCTGGAGGGGCAGTTATGGTTAATGTGTTAGGTTTTAATCTTTATCTATATATGAATATGAATATATGAAACAGAACAAGTTTGGGTGGTCTCATAGATTAATTGGCTTATCTGAGTGACGTCTTCGCCGCCGCGGTGACGTCTTCTAGGCCGCTTTCTCGTCCAGGTGTGCTGTGGGCGAAATGGTGAAAACCATGTATCTCGCCCAATGTGTCTGAAAATACGTCTTTCCTCTTCAAGGGCTGGCCAGCGTGTCCTAGAGACTGGCGTGATGGTAGGGGTAGGCCAGGTCCTAGCTTGCATGGTGCTTAGGCTGGGGCAGCATTGCAGTCGCAGCGTCTTCGGGATCTTCCGGTGTTCGTGGCTAGGGGGGCATCAGGAAATGAGACCCCCGACCCCGACTTTCTATAAATCCAAAAATTAACCGTGAAAATCGGATTACTTAAATCCGACATACCGCCCACCTAAATTTGGCTCAGCCGGATTTACAAATAGAAAAATTCAAAGAGACGGGGAAGGCGCAGTCTGTCGTAAAAAATAGGTAAATACTCCGCTCCATATAAGAGGGCCCGTAGGCAACACAGACGATAACAGTAAATATTATAACGAATCATGCACAGATACGAAAAATAAAGCTAGACAAATATATACACAAATACACATTAACGATTACGAAAGTTCCTGGTCGACGGTCGGTGACGTGAGACAGTTGGAGTTGCGAGACGATTAACGATTGACGAATGTTCAACGATTGGAGATGCGGGACGAGTAACGAACTTCGAATGTCGGACAAAACGCTTGGCTCGCGGAGAGCAAATCCTGCCGCCCACCCTGAAAAACCCCAAGCGCAACGAAAGGAGGCTCAGTTTACGATACATGCTGAAAGCGTGATAGTGTACAGCGATGCGCATGTGCGCTGGACAACGTGGAAACAACGAGACCTAGCCGTAACGCTTTTGTGAGGACGCGTTCGAACGATTGCGGAACGAACGGATGGGACGGCGTGGGCGCCTACGTTTAACTGTACCGTTGTCGGGTTTGCGATTGGTCCGACTCGAAGCGGTTGCATCTTCCTGTATGAGGAGCGAGATGCCGGTGGACGAAGCGCTGTCCGAATAAGTCCCCATCACGACATTGCCAAGAACCGTTGGCAGGAGATATTGGTGACCATCCCCGAAGGCCTTGGTGGGAGCACCAGTAACTAGGCGGGGGTATAGGTCAACGGCTATGAGCAAATCGATGGGGCCTGGAACGCCAAAGGAAGAACGGCCAGAACGTGGTGCGACAAATCTCCGATCACCCGCGAAGGAACCGGACGCCTGGGTAAGTCGGAGGTGATACGTTCAACAATGAGCGCACGGACCTTGAAGTTCGTTGTATCGTCGATAAGGGACCGAAGCCTAAACGTCATCGCACCCTTGATGTCGGCGACCTGAGTACTTCCCAAACCGGCGATTCTTCCGTCGAAAGGTTGCAGCTGGCCGCCAATCTTCGTTGCGAGTTCGGCAGTAACATAGGTGTACTGGCTGCCGGAATCCAGTAGTAGCCGTGCGGGCGCGGAATGCTTTGACCCGTGCAATACGGCACAAGCAGTTCCCATAACTGCCTCCGAACAACAATAATGAGGCCCGGACGTAGCACGGGTATGACCCACAAAATCCGCGGACTTCGGTGAAGTGACGGCGGCGGGGGAACCCGATCGGCTCTCTACATGCAACACGTGCTTGGCGCGACAAAACGTACACGTGTACTCGGAATGGCATTTAGACGCGTGGTGACCCGACCTCAGGCAGTAGATTCCGGCACAGATCGAATGACTTGACAAAGTCGTGACGCTCCTGAGGGGTCAAGGCCAAAAATGTATAGCACCGACTTAAGAGGTGCCTTCCATTACAACGGGGACAAGGTTCTTTGCCGGGAGAGACGGATTTCCCGCGTGAAGAAGTGCCGGATGACCGTCGACGCCCCAATCTGCCCGAATTCCCTGGAAACGTGCGCCTAGGTGGCGACCCGATGGACCCGGAGAAACACGTTCCTTCGTGCCGACTTCACTGGCAAGCATGGAGATTCCGCCCTTCCCTCTACCGGCGGGTTAGGACGTGGAGCGTCGGAATGAGGCTGCATGTCGAGTTCGTGAGACAGCTTGCACGCCATTAATCTCTGTCTCACGAACGCTATAATATCATCGACCGTGGGGAACTCGCTGCTTGCATGGGCAAGCTCAAAGTGCCGTCTGGTGACGGGGCCCAAAGCTCGGAGAGCTAATGTGGACAGGATGACATCCGTCTCGTCCTCTAAAACCAAAGCCCGAAACGACTCGACCCCCTCACCAACCTCGGCCAAATATGCAGTGTACTT
>NW_027110416.1:567176-569177 GCF_000696795.3 Halyomorpha halys
GTAGGCCAGGTCCTAGCTTGCATGGTGCTTAGGCTGGGGCGGCATTGCAGTCGCAGCGTCTTCGGGATCTTCCGGTGTTCGCGGCAAGGGGGGGCATCAGGAAATGATACCCCCGACCCCGCCTTTATATAAATCCAAAAATTAACCGTGAAAATCGGATTACTTAAATCCGACATCATTATGAAATAAAAATGATCTTTTATATCAGCTATTTCTTATTCTTAATGAATTGAATTCTTATTTAATTTTGTTTATTTGTAATAAATAACCATTATTTAAATGTTAATAGTAATAAAAATAGATATATATAAAATGTGAAAAAACTGAATATTCACTAAAGGATAAAGAGAGAGAAATAGAAACAACTGTTTAGAGATACTGGAAACTCGGAGCTTGCGTATACCTATAAATTCTTAAGAAGTTGTATTCCAGGCAGAAATGAAGCTGATATTCGTTTTTCGCCTCTTAAGATACCTTGAAATAGGAATTTTCATAGAATACAATGATAACTTTTTTTTTTTTAAATCTTCATCTTCAATGGTGCGAAGAGAGCAGTCATCTCATTCTCGACTTGATTTCAGTAACGTGATTCTGTCTCTTTTAACGTTATTGTTAAGTCCGGTCCTGGTTGTGCCATACTTCAGGAACCCTGATTTTATATTTTATTTTATTTTTTATACCAGATCGACCTGTACATTACATGGTTTGTAAAACTTATATTATATATATTTTTAACAGTTGATTATGATAATGAGGGGGTATAGTCATAAAAATGACACCCCTAACTATATAAAATGTTCTTATTAAAAGGAAAAAATAAATAAAATAAATAGATAAGAATAATGCTTCTTAATTAAAGAGGAAAGTAAAATTAATAACAAAAAATAATGATATTGATACACTTAAATAAAACAAATAATTGTCTTCTAATAGTAAAAAGAAACAAGTTAATTTAAAAAAAGGAAGAGAGAAGAAAAGTATAAATAAATAAAATGAATAATAATAATAAGTGAATAGAGGTAGTGTGACTATGAATTAATTTTATATTTATTAAAAAGTTATTAAAGAATGTCCAGTAGCAGTCTGGGTTCAGTTCTTTGTAGGGCTGTTACCTCTCAGGGTCTTCTTCTCACTGCTTCCTCGTTCAGGTTGATGGTAGGTGAAATAGTGAAGACCGTGGATTTAGCCGAGTATCCATGAAAACGTCTCTCTTTCTCAGAGGCTGGTCAGCATGTCTTCCAATATGCCGTCGTGGTAGACGGTCCAACCAGGTCCTTGCTTGCATACCGCAATAAGTAATGTCAGGTGGCATCGCATTCACGGAGTTTTTGAAGTCTTCCACTGTACATGACAAAGGGGGGCATCAAAAAATGAGACCTCCGACATCGACTTTATACAGAACAAAAAAAAAGAAATACAAGATCGTATTATGTAAATCCGACAGTTACTGTTATTGGAAAGATCTCTGTCATTGTTTTAGTGTAGATTATGATTGAGGTAAAAGACACAATGTTACATTTCTCTAACTCCACTAGGAAGCAGTTTGCATTAATATTTTTTCCCAACAAAAGTGTTCTTAACGTTTCTTTAAAACCGGGTTACCCTCTTACTAATGTCTAGGAGAGGCAGCGGTAAGCCACGAATCGTGAAGTGTATTTGGCTCATTGGGGATTTTAGAAGAAAAAAAATATAAAATATATTGTATTTAGTTTATAGTTAATAGTTCAAAAAAATTAAAAACAAAAGGTATCTTTGTTTATATATGTTAGTATTTGTATATTCAATCATGGATAATTAAGTGTGCTGTTTGTTTTAGCAAGCCGATGTATTTGGTATTGTATTGACGAATACAGAACTGCTGAACAGCATAGCAGCTTTTGAAATGCAATTTCTAGAATTGACTAATATATATTTTAAAGAAACAGAAATCTATATATTTGAAATAATGGCAGACCAGCCTTCACATTAATATTAGAATAAATTTGTCATTTCTTTTAGCGT
>NW_027110416.1:569227-570588 GCF_000696795.3 Halyomorpha halys
CAGGCATCTTGAAGCGAGAACGCGCGGATTATTATATTCGCGCACCAGCGCGTTCCAAGCCGGCTGATAGGAGCCGGCATCGAATGGGAATCCGGCCAGCAGCGACGCGGGTTCTCCAATGAGGGCATTTTTTAAATAATGCATCTTGTTCACGGGTGCCAATTGCGTGTTGTCGTGAACAAGAGCGACAAAGGTGTTCCGAAACCGCGGCCAGGAGGATAGCTCACCGTCGAACTCCGGGATCCGAATGTTGGGCAGTTGGGACGGGTACGTTGGCGCGGCAAAGACCGTTTTAGCCCCCTGAGCGGTGGAATCGCGCTGAGCCCTAATTCTGCGGTACCGCACCTCGACCTGTCGCAGGTCGTTCCGAACAAGGTCATAATCCGCTTCCCAATCGGGCGGCATCGCAGAAGCTCCCTGGGACGCGTAGACGGAGTCCAACTCGTCCCAAATTGTCTTATATTCCGCCCAAAGTGTCTTGCACTCGTCATAATCGACTTCAAAATCGATAAACGAGTCATCGTCCGCGGCGGTGAGGAGTGCAAGTGAACCCAACCTAAGGAGACCCCGCCTGACGCGCCGTAGCTTGCGCTCCAGTGACCGAATCCACTCGATTTCGGCATCCGATCGATCATTTGAATTCATTTTTTAATTTATTAAAACGATTTCAATATAATTTCAGCGATTCGCGATCGATGTGTAAACAATATACAATAATCAACGATATTTTATTTTATTTTTTATTACGTTAAATAAATAATCGTAACAGGTGAACGAATTAATCCTGAACGTTATTAATAAAATAATGAATATTAGCTAAATAAATAGGTGGTAAAACTATACTTTTTTTTTTTTTAAATAACAACAGTATATTAACAAAAAACACTCACACAATAAACTATTGTTAATAAACACAATAAATCACTATTCATTCACATATAAATAGAAGCATGCAACACAAAGAATTAATTACTTTTTTTTTTTTTTATTAACGAAAATTTAAATAAATACATTCACACACATGCAATAAATAAATTTTCTACACAATTATTTTTTATTTCTAAACTAATTATATTGTGTAAATATTTTGCTGGAGCCACACAAAACCTATTTAAAATATGTTCGTCAGACGCGATGCTCCCGTATACAACGGTGCATCGACCTGTAATGCCTAGTTGCGCCTAGGATAAAGGCAGATGGGATTAGGCCTCAATAACATGGCTGGCCTCCCGCGTCTCTTTAAATCTATTAAGATCGTAATTTGTACGCCTGATAACAATAATTATCATAAGATAATTAATGTAAACAATTATTATAATTAATTTTTAAAAAAAAAGTGGGCGAAATGTTGGAAATAAATT
>NW_027110416.1:572154-585454 GCF_000696795.3 Halyomorpha halys
ATGTCCAGTAGCAGTCTGGGTTCAGACTGGGTTCAGTTCTTTGTAGGGCTGTTACCTCTCAGGGTCTTCTTCTCACTGCTTCCTCGTTCAGGTTGATGGTAGGTGAAATGGTGAAGACCGTGGATTTAGCCGAGTATCCATGAAAACGTCTCTCTTTCTCAGAGGCTGGTCAGCATGTCTTCCAATATGCCGTCGTGGTAGACGGTCCAACCAGGTCCTTGCTTGCATACCGCAATAAGTAATGTCAGGTGGCATCGCATTCACGGAGTTTTTGAAGTCTTCCACTGTACATGACAAAGGGGGGCATCAAAAAATGAGACCTCCGACATCGACTTTATACAGAACAAAAAAAAAGAAATACAAGATCGTATTATGTAAATCCGACAGTTACTGTTATTGGAAAGATCTCTGTCATTGTTTTAGTGTAGATTATGATTGAGGTAAA
This sequence comes from Halyomorpha halys, assembly GCF_000696795.3. NCBI lineage: Eukaryota > Metazoa > Arthropoda > Insecta > Hemiptera > Pentatomidae > Halyomorpha > Halyomorpha halys. Next base: position 572,600 of record NW_027110416.1, read on the forward strand.
AGACACAATGTTACATTTCTCTAACTCCACTAGGAAGCAGTTTGCATTAATATTTTTTCCCAACAAAAGTGTTCTTAACGTTTCTTTAAAACCGGGTTACCCTCTTACTAATGTCTAGGAGAGGCAGCGGTAAGCCACGAATCGTGAAGTGTATTTGGCTCATTGGGGATTTTAGAAGAAAAAAAATATAAAATATATTGTATTTAGTTTATAGTTAATAGTTCAAAAAAATTAAAAACAAAAGGTATCTTTGTTTATATATGTTAGTATTTGTATATTCAATCATGGATAATTAAGTGTGCTGTTTGTTTTAGCAAGCCGATGTATTTGGTATTGTATTGACGAATACAGAACTGCTGAACAGCATAGCAGCTTTTGAAATGCAATTTCTAGAATTGACTAATATATATTTTAAAGAAACAGAAATCTATATATTTGAAATAATGGCAGACCAGCCTTCACATTAATATTAGAATAAATTTGTCATTTCTTTTAGCGTTTCGAGGTTGATCGGCATCTTGTGAACATTTTTTATCAAGGTTTAAATTCTTTTCGCGATGTCAATTAATTAAAAATTGATTACTATAAAGCACAGGTTTTATTGACATTTAAAAAAAATAATCCAAAGGGTTATTTATTTATAAAAAAATTGGCCTACTTTACCAACAAATCTAGCTAAGGAGAAAATTGAAAATAAGCCACCAGATTGATGAACTGTACCCCAAGAGTCTTCTAGAAAGACAAGAAAGTTTCAGATATTATAGTTTTTTTAACTTTTAAGCTTATAGTAAATTCTTTTAAAACACCCTCCTAGCCACTCAGAGAGCTCTACACACAAGAAGTACATAAGAACAAGGCCTCTTGCACCGAACATTCCAATTACTTGGCTAAGTTGCGCTAATATGAACGAACTGTTCTCAAAGCGGTTACCTACAGCCAACTTCCTCCATTGTTAAGTTTCACCCACTACCGTCTTATTTTATCTATCCCACCAAGTTGTCTATAATCGCTGAATTGATTCACTCAAGAGCGTAATAGTTTCACTGAATCATTTTACTAATAAAGGGTTTTAAAAAACATTATCTCGACTTCTTAGTTATTTCAGGCATATATTACTACATTTAGAGCTTTCGGTCGATATAAATGTTAGCGGAATAAATAAAAACACGTGAAAAATCATTTATTAAGTTTCCAGGATAATATTCGGTTCCAAACTCCTATAAAAACCACAAAATTATATTGTGCAATTATTTTGAGGGTTTTGTTAAATAAAAGTTTTACAAATTGGTACTCATTATTTTTTTTTTAGATATAAGAACAAATAATACAGGATTTAATGAAGATATTTTGTACTAGATTCTAGTGAAGGTAATCGTTGTATAAGTCAGAAAATGGCTTTTGGGTGTGTGAAAGTGGGTTTTGTGCTCTATAAAACATATTGAAATCGACATAGTTCTATTCTATTAGAGGCTGCTGCAGGCGAAAGTCAAGGCGTCACCTTAGCAAACCCATAACTGCATAGCTCCGGTTCGATTCCGGCCTGTATGGGTTTATTTTAATTTCGCGGCTGTACTATGGAATGAAAACTCGACTTTCCTACTCTGGATAGAATAGGGTGGATAATCCGGAATGTCAGAAATGACAAAAAAATACATCTTTTGTACCAAAATATTTGTTTTTCATAGTAGATTAAAGAAACTATGTAAGGCGGTTAAAGTAGTATAGGTCGGAAATTCAAAATGTTCGGCAATTTACTCACAAAACCCTTCCTGGCCACTTCTGGCATACAGGAAGAAGGTAGGTTATCTACAAGGTGCCACCGTATTCGAACCATGATAGGGGCCATGTATTCTTTTCGTGGAGTTGCTATAAAAATTAAACTAGGCCAGATTAGAACCAGCGCTGCTGCAGTTCAGTGTTGCAAAGACTTACGCCTTATCTCCTTCAGCTACAGACGGCCCAATTCAATAATTTTCTGAGTTATAATGCTTTTAATGCCCTCCAAAGATATATCGATGGTCAATTTTGTTTTCACGACCAAATATTAGAAACCAGGGAAACCTGAAGTGATAGTGATCCTTAGGTCTTAACACTATATGTTCTAACTTGTTTCGATCGTCTTGTTAAAACAGACGGACGTCTAATGCGTTCGTTATCAGTGAACCTACGAGAGCCTGTAAATTCTCATTTGCAAAGGTGTTCAGTAATCATAATCCATATATTTTCGATGAATGTTAATAATTAGAACCACTTTTGTTTAAAAAAAAAAACTAATTACTTCACGATGTGCCGAATGTGGCACTTGGAGCCTCCATCACGGATGGCGGGTTAGCTTGTTGAATGTAGTTTTCTGCTTTATTGCCAAAGCCAGGAAGGGCAGGATAGAGAGTAGGGGAATTTACTACTCACGAGAGTGTTCCTGGGAGTACTTCGTGGCTCCGAAGCTATGTTAAATTTACAATACGCCCTTTTACAATGCTTTGGATAAATCTGGAAGAATCTTTTATAAAAGAAACTATTTCATACGTCGATAGAAAGCAATAATGTCCAAAGGCGAGGACTATGATGAATTGAGGTAAAGAGAGTGGATAATACCAGGATTGAATATGATTTGAGGCAATCTATTTCTAGGTGAGGGAAGGGAGGGAGGGGATAAGGCGGGGAGATTAGCCTATAAAGGAGCCCTAACGAGGAGATTGCTCCCAGCCATTACTGCCTAACTCCTTTTCTATTTGGCCTTTTTTCTTTCTTATCGGTTAGATATTTATGGTATATTTTTATTGAATATAAATTGAAAAATATGAATGAAGATATTTAAAATATGATTGAACTAATAACCAAATTGTAAATATTAACGTGGGAGGGCTTTCGGTTAGTACTCCTGTAACAGTTTGAACACCCTCAGAATAAAATTATACTTCGGTTTTTTTTAAAATTGTATGACTACACTTATATTTAGTGTAGAAACTAGCCATCAGAGATGAGCAAAACTTAGCTATAGTTGAAACTAATAGCTAAAATTGCCATGGATACGATCCTTATTTATGAATGAATTATTGATAAATAAAAATCATATCCATGACAATTTTAGCTAATAAATTCATAGTTGCTCAACTCTGCCAGCCATCATTACACCTGGGCAAGCAACAGTTAAATGAAGATCTGTGACCAGTGTGCGCATCACACAACTTGGGGAATAGTGTTCTTGTGATAGCAGTTGGGGTTAAATCCGGCCGCAGATCTCAGAACGATAGACCTAGGCCTAACCATCTGAGCTACAGACTGCCTTCCAAACATCTTTCTTCGATTGAGAGAGGGCAGGCAAGAGCTACATGTCAAGTCTGCAGGTTCCAGCTTGATGGAGATTACGCCTATGAGGTGATAGTTCCCCTGTTCGTAATAGGTGGCACCGCTGCTAGTAAGATTCTTGTTTCAATATATGGCGCCCTCTTCGCTCTTCTAATAACAAAATTTTTCCCCCTCCCTCCTAGTCAAATGCTTAACAAAACATAAAACTAGAGACCTGTGGACTGAATAAAACCTCTGGAGAAAAGAAATCTCCGTACTTAAGAAATAGACTCTTGAAGTTACTACCTTGTTTATTGCCGTCATCAAAGGACGAGTTGGTTCAGACGCGATTCAGACAACTTGCTGAGCTGAATTTATAACTCTTACTCAAGAAGATTTTTCTAGAGTTTTATTTTTTCTGTTCCAATAGAAATAGTAAAAAACTGGATAAGTTCTAAAAGTGGATTGATGGTCATAGTTAGTCGTCCCAGCCGGTAGGATACTCAGTACGTCCCCCTATCCGTAGTCTAGTCGCAGTAAACAACTTTAAATGCACATGTTCTAGTAGTTTCATTGCTAAGAAATATATACAAATATTAGAAAATTAATAAAATTTCATTTAAAAACATTAAAACTTTTGGCATTAAATTGAGTTAACCTGTGTGATATTTAATAGTATTGGGGCATACCACTATTAGGAGTTAATGATCTTAAAAACTAGGTCTAAATCTACGATTATTTACAATATTATTTACAATAGGTTGTTCAAGTGGCTATAATGCTGCCTGTTGCCACCGTACTGGTGGGGGCGCTGGTTGCAACGTCTGGAATCGAGGGTTGGGCTGATGTTTCAACGAGTCCAGGAATTTAATATGCCTCTTCCTGATGAAGTCCGGGACCATTGGAACATCCAATCATTTGTCAAGAGTCGCCGGTTTCTCCTTCTTTCATACTGTAATCCGAGAATCTTCCGCAGTATGGAATTTTGAAGGTGGCGCTGTGTACCATCATTTAGGTGGATGGACAAGGGAGCACCGTATAGGAGCGCTGGACGGAGTATGGTCTTGTATACTTGAAGTTTTAACCGGAGGGAAAGGGCTGGTGATGTTAGGAGATGGTGTAGGCGGTAGGATTTCCTTCTGACTGTTTTTGTTTTTTGGTACAACACTTTAGATGTAGATCCAGTTTTATACCTAAATAGATTATAGCATTGAGCTTTTCCGGAAGTTTTGTCTCTTTTTTGGTTGGTGTGCAAACACTACGCAGTACATTTTAGCTGGGTTTATGGAGATATTGAAATAATTCAGCCGTTGAATGATCTCTTCACAGACTTTTCCCGCATGCACTAAAATGCGTGGGGTTAACGCTGCTGCTGTAGATGGTGATGTCATCCGCATATGCGGCTATCGTAGCAGTTTTGTTGCCTATTACATTTGCAGTATAGATTGAGAACAACACTGGCGAAAGTACGGCCCCTTGTGGCACGCCACACGTCAGTGGAACGGTGCTAGAGCGCTTCTCTTGAATTTGAACTGAGAGACTTCTGTTCTTGAGAAATGAGACGATGACCGAATAGAGCTGCTTCGCGCATTCGTAATGTATAAGCTTACGGCATAAGATACCGGAATCGAAGGCCTTTGTACTGTCAATAGATATCATAGCCGATCCCGTATTCCTGTTAAAATTTGTGTTTACTTTTCTCTGTAATTTCATGAGATGGTGTTCAGTGCTCATGTGAGCTTGAAAACCAGTTTGCTCATAGGGAATTACGGTATGTTCATTACAGAACTCCCGATGGTAATTCAGTATTATTTTTTCGTAAACCTTAGCGAGATAAGGGAGCAGGCTGATGGGCCTGTAGTGATCCGCCTCATTGCCTCACTGCTTGAGGAATGCGAACAAGATGGCATGTTTCCATGTTCTGGGAAAATATCTCAGCCTCAAACACGAGTTGTACAAGTTCAAAAGGTGAGCAAGTCCTTTACGTGGATGCTGTTTTAGGAGTACCGTTTGGATACCTTCATGGCCAGGTGCGCTGTTGCCGTGAGCTCTTCTTAAGATTGCTTTGAGTTGCTTCGGGCTAACGAACATGTAATTAGTGTCTCGGGTCAAGTCAGGTATAGTGAGAAGGCCGTGCGTTCATCGATTTTCCGGCTATGATGCTCTACCAGAAGCTCGGCCTGTTCAGCGTCTGTCAATATGCGATCTCGTAGTAACAAAAGCTTATTATATAATGTTGGTTTTCAATGAGTTATATGAACCAATGAAATCAAAATAGCGAATATGCAGCGCATTTTGTTGTTTAAATTACACTTTTTTTTTCTTCTTTTGCTACATGTAATATGGATGTAAGCGTCTGAAACTGAAAAACGGCATGAAACCCTCCACTCCCACCCTACGTGGTAGCCTTACTTATCTGACTTTTTAAACTGACAATTATAGCAAGTAGGTTTGTGGATGTACAACATGTCACAATCTCACAAGAGGAGATCATTACAGTAAAAGAGTTCAATCCTTTCCCACCGGACTCGCACCGCTAAGACCCCCGATGGCGAGAGAGAGAGCGACAGTCCTATATCACTTTTGAAATAGTAGCTTAAAACGGGAAGGGGATAGTCAAATCGAGCAATATTCAAAACGCGACTGAAATCGAGAAACGGCTTTAATGTTAAGGCTAATAATTTGTCGTTTGGGAATAAAATCTACGAGACTAAACTAGCCGTTTTTTTTTTTTATAAAACTGTGTCCTGTAAATTACCTTTTCACATAGGTAAGCGAAAATAATAAATAATACATGAACATTAATCTTTAGAAAATTTGTTTTCCCAAAAAATTAATGTTATTATTAAGTTACGGTAGGGCCGCCCATAGCTCTGTGGTTAAGACACAGTCTTACCAATTTGATGTCTATTGGCAGTGCCGGTTCGGATCCGGCCTGGGACGTTGACTTTTTTCATTGAGTGGCGGTCCCACAAAATGAAGAACTTTGACCCCCAACCATGGTTAGGCAGTATAGGACTCCAATGGGAGTCTTGGCCGAAAAAGAAAAAAAAAAAAGTTACGGCAAGGGCGTCCTGGTCTAAGATAAAACATTATAATTAAAAACCATTTTAACATTGCTAAAATTTTCATTTTGTTAGTTACCATGTTTTACCATTGAGCGCCTCTAATATAAGATAGAATAATAAAATTGAAGTATTTTGAGCAACATTATTCTCAATATTTAATCCCATCTGTTAAATCCTCTGTGATTTGGACAAAGTAAGAGGTTCTGAACTCCTGGAATTTATCAACTTAAATGATTTTCATGACAAATACTTCTTAAATCATTAGATTTGTTCCAGAAGATTTCAGAAATATATAATATATAAAAATAATTGTTTTTATACAGTTAATTAACAAAGAACTGCTTTTAAGTTTCGATTAATGCTTTCATCAGCAGATTTTTATTGTAAACTATATTCTTGAAATAATCCTTATGAACAAAAATATTTTATTATTTACTGGATATTTCTAGTTAAAGTGTACCCATCATCTTGGAGCAAATAGTAAATAAAGGAGTGTCGTACCGTTATATCTTTTCGGATTCTTTTTAAAAAAAATGATGTGGCCTATATATTCAACTTTATGTTCTAACTTGGACTTTTATGCCGTAATTTTCGCACCGTCTACTCAACGGGAGCGAAAAGCAGGTATGGAATTTTTAATACGGCAACTTCATGAATAATTAGCCCCTCGTACGGCTTAAAAATCTTCAGCTGTAGTACAACTTTGAAATTTTAAGAACATTCAGTAATGTCAATTAAACTTAGTGTACTATGATATATTTAAGTGCTTTTTGTTAACAACTTCATTTTCAGATAAACTATCCTAAACTATGGTGTTCTTCACTAACCGCAACCCCAACCGCCTTATCCTCAGGTATAATCCACGGTCAATTATCATTAGGAAAAAAATAATAAAAAAGAGACAAACTAAAGCCAAAAGGCACGAGTATACTAGTTAATAAAATCTAAGTGGTAAAATTTGATAACTATAATAGTAGTGACTAACTACTCATAAACCAATTAATTTTACTCTTCATAATTCCTGATTTTTATTTACAAGTATAATAAAACATAAATAGATCAGTCATTTTTTGTAGTAGCGAAATAAAATCGATATTATTTCAAAGCCTAATTATCCTCGGATATGAATCATATTCAAAAATCTTAATAATTAAACTATAAAGATATTTCGTCAGCTCCAGGTAGGTGTAAATGATATGACCTCAGTTGAATAATTTTCTATATATATCATATAAAAAACTTCTCAGGATTTTGTGATTTTGTTTATGTTATCACTGTCGTTTTTTATGTTTAATTCATTCAATTCTAGTTTCAAATAAAAAAAAAAATCAATTTTTGGAAGCTAAAATTAGCATTAAGATCAGCGTACTATGTAATAGCCACTAAAGGATTACACTTATTAAATTTGTACCTAATAAAATAAAATGGAAGCCTTCACTTTAAAAGGGGTGTAAAGTCCAAGTACCATATAAATTCATAACAGAAGGTCTATTATAAGTTACGTTAAAGGATGTGATAAATATTAAATTAAATGGGGCAATAAAGAAAAATATGAGAAACATTATTGGATATCAAGGATATAAAATAAGAATAAAAATCATAAAATTCCGTATTTTATTTCTGTAAGATTTTTCTCTACGATCAATAACTAAACCGCAAGAGTGCACTTAAAGCAGACTACTTTTCGGTTTCAAAATTTTGAGTTTTTGTTTTTGGAAAGAAATGTGGTTTCTGAAAAAATATCAATAAATTATAGCAATCCTCAGATTCAAATAACTACAATAATATTTTACACCGAAATTCTCAGCGGAAAATTAAAGAATGTTTATTCCTCGAGGGTTTGGCATGTTTTTTGGAATAATAAATACGAATTTTAGGTTTCCCATCACTATAGAAAATAAACCAAACTGTTGTAATACTTATAAGTACGTATAGCTGGAAAACTATAAAAAACCTGAAGTGGTAAATGTCAGGTATGCCTAGATCAAAGAAAACGATTAGGAGGCAGTCTGTATGTGTTTTTCATAAAACTCGTGCATCATTATAGTAGAAAGTGACACAAATGTACAAATTTTGTTAGAAATTGTCTTACACTTTTACTATACTCTAATTATAGTGAGTAAAATGATAATATAGCTAAAAAAGAATAATGGTTTAAAACTAAGGATTACTATTAGGCTATTGTCATCAACGATTCAGTGAACGTCCCCTGCCGCTGGTGCCTTACGTTTGTGGAATAATTTACTCTTTTTTATTTGCTACATGATATAGCGTATTTTATTGCAATCGGTCTAAATTTAATGTACAGTTTTTTCTTTTTTTTATGTTTCAAATTTACATTTTTAACTCTTGTTAACTATTATAATTACATCATCAAGATGGAGGAGCCCAGCTTTTCTAAGTAAAATTTGTATGCGTCTCTTTTGACTGAAAAAATGGTGGAACTTCATAGGAGCCATATTCCTCATCTAAGGGTGTTAAAGCCCCCTCAAATTGACTATGTCTTTCTGTTGGAAGCCTTTAAAAACAATAAAAAACTAGCTGGTTCGGATATAAACATCTATTTGGTTAATTTAACATTTATAAAACGTAAACATAAAAGAAACAAAAGATGAATAAAACAATGAATTAGTAAAATAAATATGCTTTTTAGATAAAAATAAAATTAGATAAATAAATTAAGAAAACAAAAGAGACAAATTTAAAAAAAAAACAATAGAGATATAGTTGATCCACTCCAATAGGTCAGAGGAAGATATGTTGCTTGCTGAGATGTGTAGTTCGCAGCTCTGTAGCTAAATACACCACTGGTCCAAGGTTGGTGTAGTGGCTCATCGACAGTTGAAATATCCAAAAGCCATCTTGCACACTGGCACTTATTGAGATAGACAGGGTCTAGTTATTTTAATGAATTATGCGAGCCGATTAATTAACAACTCATACTCTACGTAAAGGCCAGAAACGCAGAAAAGGTCTATTTCCAGATAGTAATGTCTGTTAACACACTCAAAAATGTGTGGTAAAATGAGATCAACCGAACACAGACAGGGTTGGTTACACACTATCATGGCCACTATTTAGCCGGAACTCAACTAAAAATGAAGATGGTCGGTCCGTTGCTAGGTGACACCTTAGCGACAGTTATCAACCCTTAGCAACTGTCTCTATTACTTAATTATAACACACAAATATATTACATATTTTTCTTCTCAAATAACCAAATCCAATTAAAATAATATAGATAAAATAAATGTAACTAAATTAAACTCCTTCTCCATAGGCTAGAGAAATACCAGTACTCTGCCAACTGCTTAGAAACTACTTTACTGGCAGAACGTTCATAGTACGAGTTAGTGAAGACCTCACATGTCCATCCCCCACCAACTGTGGAGTACCTCAGGGCTCAGTACTGGGATCGTTGCTCTTTGTAATTTTCACGGCGCCGATTGTGTCCTTGGAACATGAGGAAGCAGTGGTTGCAGCCTACGCGGATGACATAGGAGTCAACGCCTCTAGCGCCAGGCCTAAACGGGCTCTCGCCCTCGCCCAGGTAGCTTCTGCCACCATAGTAGGCCCTCTGAAGAAAGATGGCATTAGGGTGAATCCTGTCAAGACCGACGCAATAGTCATGTCATTTCAGAAAGGGAAAAAGAGCTGCCTGCCCCAGAGATTTGTAGTGGACGAACAGGGCCGAAAAGTCTCCAATTCCATCCTATACCTTGGCGTGACGCTAGACCGTCATCTTACTTTCTCCTATCACGCCAAGGAGAGACTCACATCTCCTCAACTCTCGTTACGCCTTAAACTGCAGATGTATAAACCCCTTATAAGACCTACATTGCTCCACGGCGCCCCACATATGAGACACCTCTACAGAACTACAATAAATCGACTACAGGGCTTCCAGGGATCTGTCCTCCGTAAGATCGTCCGGGGAACCACGCTCCAGAGGGCCAAAAACAGAGTTATACGTGAAGAGCTCCAACTACCCACTATATACTCCGGATATAGGCCAACGGGACATCAAATTCTTTGATGGGTTGAATGCCTGCTGTAACCCACTTTTCAGAGAGATCACCCCTCCACCACGACCTGGGAGGTGGCAGAGCACGGTTCCCTTAGTCAACGTCCTCGACGAGGGAAGGCTTCAGACTCTTTAAGTCTGAGGTCTAAATTTTCACCAGCGGAACGGCCCCTCCCCGTGCCAATGATCCACTGGCGTAAGGCAACCAAGTTTACAACTTTCATTGGACCCCTCACTTAACCTTATAATGCCAAAAGGCAATCCAAGGTATCCTTCATACCCAGCTATACATATAGCATACCTCCTGTATGTACGTACTAGCAATTAAAATCTTTTCAGGAGGGTACGAAAAAACAAAACTAAATTAAACACTAATACAACCCAAATCCTATTTACAAGGTAATTATAAATTATGGCGCTAACAAAGAGATTCCTAGATTTTAATTAATCAAGCATAAATTCATCCAACATCTCAATGTTTCATTAATTGTAATATATCTATGTCACTTAAGTGTTTATAGGGAGGAGGGGGGAAGAATTAATTCATATCTATGTATGCCACCTTTAGGTGTAATTTTATTTTCTTTATATATCATAATTTTTAAAGTACGTAATACTTTTTTTTCAAATATTCAAAAGAGTTTTATACAGAACAAGATATCCTTATCCTAATGTTACAGCATTTTTTTATTTATTTACTACTCTTTACATCTTGTAAATTTGAGGTAAGATCATAATAGAGTGATATAGGCACGTAGAGAAACTATCCTTCCTTAGCACTCTAATAATATTTTTACATTAGTAGGTGCTGGAAGACTAAGTTTTTTGGAACCCTAAATTTTGAATCTAAACTAAAATTTGTTGAATTAATATTATTCTTAACTATGTAATTATTACTTTAATTGTTTTTAAAATAAAAATCTTTAATGGTCGTTTATATTAATTGTATTTTTAAATATAAAAGAGCAAACACATACATTACTTAATAAAGTTTTCATACACAAACTCTCATATCCCTTAGTGTAACAAATAGCGTACGCAATAACTTTATATTTTGTATCTAACGATCCCGAACGGTATTTTCATGGTCCAGAGCAATTGAAGATTTAAATTTAACGAACTTGCTGATATGAAATAATCATGTAATTTGAAAAAAACATTGTAACAAATTCTCCGAACTCGTTTTTTTACTTATTATATTTTTTTATAAGCTTTATCGATAATTTCTTCATTTCCCTACCCAAACCTCAAGGCTAAACCAATATCTAATATTGATATAGAGGAATGCTGTGCCTTAGGATTATGCTGCTAAATGAAAATTCTTAATTAAAATATAGGTTGAAAATTATATAAAAACGTGGGTCGTTTTTTTATTGGGTATGTGGATTTAATTATGATAAAATTCATAAACAAAGGAAATCACTTTACTATTCCACCTTGTATCATTAGTTGTAAACAGTGAAAACGATTATACAAATTGAATGTTTTATTATTTTTCTTCTATTAGTGGATTTATAGGGAAAAAGTTTAATATTTTAAAACCATTAGGCATTTATGATGTGAAGTTGCAAATATAATTAGTAATAATATGAGCTAATTTTATACCACCATAAAAGAAAAGTTATGAATCTAGCAACAATCTTTAGTGGTTTGAATGGAATTAGATTTGTTTTATTTTATTCATTATTTTATCGTCACTACGATGTTATATTTGTGCCCGTGAACCATTTGATTTTAAAAAGGGGTTTTTGAAATTGCCGGGTTTAATCCTAATCTATTGAGGTGAGACTTGGAATGTGGCTAATTTTAAAATTGCAGTTACAATTATAAGATAGGATAGTTTTGAGATAAGATAGGATTGGATGAGCCTCGTGTGACCTATTCTCAGCCCCGTCAGTACGACCTTCTCTCTACGGCATTAACGGCTGGAGGTACCCCAGGGCTTATCATCCTTTTTAATAATTTCTAGTTTTTTCCTTGGGCTTTCATTCCACAAATATTGTCATCTATCTTTGATTTCCTTTTCGAGGAGTTTGCTCATCGCCGATGAAGTTAAAATTGTTTACTTCGTCTCGGGAGTAAAGAAAAAAAATAAATAAATAATATATATTTTTTATATTATAGGTTGCAAGCCATGATGCTCTGAGACTACAGTATCTTATTGACCAATACAAATTATTCAGGTTTCTGGGTACAAAATAAATTTTATGAAAACAAGTACAAGAAATAAAAATATTTTCAAACATGTTAACTTCTTCGAAAAAAACGAGAGAAAATAAAGGTTAATGAAATAAAAATGTATGCTCTCAGGAAATATTACGTATATAAAATGATATTACAAATACAAGTTAATTACAAAATAATGTTCTTCTTAAACAAAAGAAAATAAGAAAGAGATTTAAAATAAAGTATCCTCCGATGAAAATTATATATACAAAATAACATTCTTTCAAATACAAATTAATTTTTAAAAAT
>NW_027110416.1:586293-588294 GCF_000696795.3 Halyomorpha halys
AGGGAAATGGCTGAGTGCCGCCTCGCATTCTTCGCATGGTTTTTACGTTTCCACGCTAGTTACGTCTTCTAGCCCTCTCTTCCTCTCTCAACCTATTGAGTACGACTGTGGTGAATCTCTTCACTCCGTTCCAATGCTGGTCTGAGAGGAGCATATAGCTCACCACGTTTTCTGGAGTGATGCGTCCTCCACACTCTCTCTCCAATTCACTTCTTTCTACTGCAAAGCGAGTGCAAGTGGAAAACACGTGCTCCGCGGTTTCCTCGACATTCTGACATCCAGGCCATTCTGCGTTGTTGTCCAGTTTGAAGCGGTACTGGTAGGCTCTAAAGCATCCATGTCCGGTCAACATTTGGGTCATGTAATAATCCACCTCACCATGCTGACGACCATACCACTTGCCCACATCGGGTATCAACCTGTGATTCCACCTCCCGGAATCTGCAGCCTCCCAACGCTGCTGCCACTGGCCGATGGATATTTTCCGCTCTTCTTCTCTGGAAAAGTGCAAGCCTCGTCCATAGTGCCTGCTTCTTTCTTCAACAAGAAGTTCCACAGGTGGCAATCGGGCTATCACGCACACCGCTTCGTAGGAAACAGTTCGAAAAGCGCTAACTGTCCTTAAACAAACTCTGCGATAAACTGAATCAATGTGTCTCCTGTATGATTTGGTAGCCATCGTTTCTTTCCATATCGGGGCTGCATATAACATAATGGAGGTAACAACAGTAGCCAGAAGCCTTCGCCTACTTTCTTTGGGACTTCTGACGTTTGGCATGAGGCGTGACAAAAAGGATGCAACTTTAGCAGATTTGGTGCTTATATACTCCGTGTGAACATTAAAGCGGAGACGTGCATCGATCATGACTCCTAGGTACTTTAAGCAAGACTGGGAACGAATTTCGTGCCTACCCACCGTTACAAACGTATGTGTGTGTGTGTATGTTGTTTTTTTCGTGTGTGTGTGTTTTTTTGTGTGTGTGTGTGAGAGAGAGAGAGAGAGAGAGATTTTATTTTATTTTATATAATAAATCAATGAATAATATTCATATCAATGAATAAAAACTAAAAACAAATAAAAAATTCTTGTTATAACCAAAATAAGATTTAAAATATACTACCCAATTTAGTTGAATAAACTAAATAATCTTCTTGTAAATTCAAAACAAAAAAAAATAAATATATATACACACACACATACATACACACATACACACATACACACATATACTTTTATATATGCAAATTAATCACCAAATAACATTTGGTAAAAATAGCAATCCAACAAAATAAAGCAGAGGAAAATTGTATACTTTAAAATATTTATATGATAATAGATTACACAAAGCGAAATTACATTCATAATGTCATACAGTAAATCCACATCAGCAAGATCATTGGTAAATAAGATCGGATTTTTATTTATCCATTAATTGTTTATAATACATGTTTCTAAAGCTATTCTAAGTTATTTTCTGGGATTTCCTGCCACAAACCAATTCCGCTAATTAAAAATGATTTACTATATCGAAGATGTTCGATGGTCTGGAATGTGAAACTGACTGTTATGTTTTTTAACAATACGATTTGGAGGACGAATTTTCTTTTGAAAGAGATCGTTAAGGTAATTAGGAGTTTTATCTTTAAAAAGTTGGTACAGGAAACTACCCAGCATGTATTTTCTTCTATCAGGGAGTTTGAGCCAACAAAGTTCTTCAAAAAACGGCGTTACATGCTCATGAACGGGAACATCGAAAATGAACCTGACACATGCATTAAATGCCCTCTGAAGGATTGATAAGTCTTTGCCCTGCATATCTGTAAATAATATACTACAATAGTCGATGTGTGGTATTATTAGTGTCTGAACAAGATGTTTCCGTACAAACATAGGCAAGCATTCTCTATTCCTACGTAACTGGCCCAAATGTCTAAAACATTTCCCAGAGGTACTAACTGCATGGTCTTGCCAATCGAGTCATGAAGAGAATGTTACACCCA
>NW_027110416.1:588344-590095 GCF_000696795.3 Halyomorpha halys
AACTGTAACAGTGTTTGAGGATTTTTCGAGATTTGATAACTTCTTCTAAGGCGATTTCTAATCTTAATGAGATTTTTTATTTCTGGTGTAAGCCATGGTGAGGGTTTTTGTTTAAAAATTATAGTTTCATAAGGTGCATGTTTATCTAACAAAGAGAAAAGTTTTAAGTTTACCATTTCAACCCGATTATCAATATTATAAGATTTATTTATTTCATCCCAACTAACAACATTGAGTTCATCGTCAAATTTATTTCGATTAAAATTAATAAAATCACGGAAAGTTAATGTCCTAGATTTTTTAGCTTCCGCGATTCGATAACAAAGAAAAATAATATCGTGTTGACGTCAAAAGGAAACCGATAATTGTCCCAATGAGACGACTTTATTTAGATTTTTATTATCAACTAACATAATATCGAGCCAGGTATCAGTAGTTATAGAATGACAAGTGGGGTTACTTTTTACTAAAGACAAATTAAAACTGTGGAAAAGATTGTTTAATAACTTTGATTCTTAGGAATTTTTTTAAAAAATCGACGTTTAAGTCACCATTTAAAACTATGTTATGATATAGAGGAACAAAGGTTTCTAAAATATCTCGTAGTTCGTGATGAAAACTATGTTTTGGTGGTCTATACATCGTTATTAAAAGGAGCTTATCATCACCTCTTTTGACCTCCAGAACTAAGAATTCGAAAGAACATGAATGAAGAGTTGATGATGAGAGTAAAATTTTACAAGATAAGAAGGCCCTAGCGTATATACAAACTCCACCACGAGATTTATCATTTCGATCGGATCTGAAGAGATTATAGTCAGGTAGAGAAATAGAATAATTACTGATCCTCTCATTTAACAATGTTTCACTTCCACAAATTATATCATAAATATTTTGTGATACAAACATATAAAAATCAGGCCAATGCCCAAGAATAGATTCTATAATTAAGTGACAAATATTAAGTTCGCTAGTCATTATAATTTATGTATTGAGAAATACATTTTAGAAAAACTTTAGACTCACAAAAGAAAATGATTTAACTAACTTACATTTTAATAACATCCTCATGTGATCTGATAACCATTGCAGCACTCGAATCATATTTTTTTGTAAATATTTTGCAATTTTTAAACCATACATATTTTTATGATTTTTGCTTCTGCGCGGCATCGCCAAAAATACGTCTATTTGTAGCAGTAAGTCTCTCGTTAACAAATATTCTAGACGGCTCTCCTTCGATCCAACCGAGATCTCTAGTAGACAATGCTTTTCTTTGTCTTATGTGTTGCATAATATTTTGCTTGTCTATGGGACGAAGAAAACTTACAACGATTACACCAGGAAAATTTGTATTAGGTATATCTTTCGTTCTGTAGCAGTAATCTATAGCATTTTCCCCGATGTTCAGATTAATTTCTTTGCAAATATCTTGTATAATTGTTATAAGATTTTCCTTCGGTTTAAAAGGAATTCCCTTTATTTCTATTTCGTTAGAAAATTTTTCTTGTTCGAAATAATTTAATTTTTCTTTAATGACATTAAATTCATTTTTTATTTGAGTAATTTTATCGTTGAAAGAATCAAGCTTATCACTATTTTTTTTCATTTCATTTTTCATGCTAGTGATAGCGTTTTTATTCTCTTCAATGTAATCCGAAAAGATACTTAACTGTGTTTTAAATTCTTTATTGTTTTCTCTAATTTCGGTAGTTAGTTTCTTGAATTCTTTCAAAAATAATTCAAGGTTT
>NW_027110416.1:590145-590902 GCF_000696795.3 Halyomorpha halys
CGATTTCTAATCTTAATGAGATTTTTTATTTCTGGTGTAACCATGGTGAGGGTTTTTGTTTAAAAATTATAGTTTTATAAGGGGCATGTTTATCTAACAAAGAGAAAAGTTTTAAGTTTACTATTTCAACCCGATTATCAATATTATCCGATTTATTAATTTCATTCCAACTAACAACATTGAGTTCATCGTCAAATTTATCTCGATTAAAATTAATAAAATCATGGAAAGTTAATGTCCTAGATTTTTTAGCTTCTGCAATTCGATAACAAAGAAAAATAAAATCGTGTTGACGACAAAAGAAAACCGATAATTGTCCCGATGAGACGACTTTATTCAGATTTTTATTATCAACTAACATAATATCGAGCCAGGTATCAGTAGTTATAGAGTGACCGTGGGGTTAAATTTTAATAAAGACAAATTAAAACTGTGGAAAAGATTGTTTAATAACTTTGATTCGTGGGAATTTTTAAAAAAATCGATGTTTTAGTCACTATTTAAAACTATGTTATGATATAGAGAAACAAAGGTTTCTAAAATATCTCGTAGTTCGTGATGAAAACTATGTTTTAGTGGTCTATAACATCGTTATTAAAAGGAGCTTGTCATCACCTCTTTTGACCTCCAGAACTAAGAATTCGAAAGAAGATGAATGATGAGTTGATGATAAAATTTTACAAGATAAGAAGGCCCTAGCGTATATACAAACTCCACCACGAAATTTATCATTTCGATCGGATCTGAAGAGATTATA
>NW_027110416.1:592524-598025 GCF_000696795.3 Halyomorpha halys
GAGAGAGAGAGAGAGAGAGAGAGAGAGAGAGAGAGAGAGAGAGAGAGAGAGAGAGAGAGAGAGAATACACTCAATCTATCATCTAGCTTTCATAATCATATTAAAGTAATTTAACTCCGCATCCTTCTTCCAATTTTGCCACATCTGTATTCAGAAGAAAAGCTATAGTCAGTGACCACTGTGTATGTGTAAGTGACAGTGTAACTATCGAAAACCTGTCTTTTAAAGTCAATATATTTATTTCTCCTTTCATGGTTTGCCTAAGGGGTCAAAACTTATTCCACCCGAGTGCCAATTTCCTCTGGACCTCTTCTTCTTCTATCCGTGAATGATATTAACTGACCCAAATAGTTATACTCTTTAACATATGGTAAATTATGGTTGTTAATTTTTGCATTCTTCTTTTACGCCATTTGCCATAAGTTTTGTCTTCTCGTAGTCTGAATAGACCAATTTCTTCACATAATGTTAGAAGCTGCTTCATCATTTCCCTCAATTGTTCTATGTCTTTTGCAAAGAGAACGATATGAAAAACGTAGGTTACTCAGCCATTTTCCATTTATTACAATGCCTATGTCTTCCAATCCAAGACGCCAAAACACCATCTCTAACACTACAACGCTAGAACAAACAAAATTGGGGATAGTGGATCACCCTGTCGCACCCACCCCTCAACATCAAAGCTTTATCCATTCTTTTTAGTTATAATATATACTGTCATCTCTTTATACAAAGCTCTGTTATTATCCTAATATATTTGTCCTCTACTCCTATTGTTCTCAGTGCCTGTTAAATGCCGTCAAAGGCTTTCTAAAGTCAAGAAAACAAAGGTAGAGAGAGAAGTTATATTCATTTAATTTCTCGATAATTTAGTTTACAGTCTGAATGTGGTCCACTGTCAAAACTCCCTTTCTGAAATCTTCTTTTTCATCGTCAACACATTTCATTATCCTTTTTGATTGCCGTTGTTTGAGAACACCAATAAAAGCCTTTTCTTTATTTGAACAGAGGGAGATAGGCCGATAATTCTCTATATCATGCTTGTTACCTTTTTCATGTAGCAGAATTATTTTTGCGGATTTTCCATTGTTTAGGTATTGTTTCTTGCTTAAGAATCAAATGGAACAATTCTGCTAGTTTTTTAAATAAAATATTCCCTCCTGCATTGAAAATTTCATTACCGATGTTATTCGGCCCCGTAGTCTTTTAGGATTTGAATTTTTTCAAAATAAAAGCAACTCCTTCTTCCATTATTGGCGGAACTTCCCCTAACATTTTGGCCATCTTTCCTTATTTCTAAAGTTTTCCTGTTACTTTTATACAGTTTTTTGAAATATTTCGTGGCTACTCTGCTCATATTTTCCTTATTGGTTACAACCTCTCTTCCATTGTTTTCAAGAGCAACCATCCATTGTTTGTCTTTGGAGAGTTCTTTTCTAATCCTGCTGTTTGCTAAAATGTTTTCTATAATATTTATGTTGTATTTTTTCAGTTCTTTTTTTATACTTTTCTAATTTGATTATTTCGGGCCATAAGATTTACGAATTATAAAAACTTATTTATTATCCTCGGATAGTTTGTTTATTTTATTTCTAACGAAGCTGGGAACCTGTGTAATTGTATCATCAATAGCTTCAAAATGAGGTTATGTTTTTCCTATTCAGTAAAGAGAGTATTTCTTTTCTCACATGCTTGACCGAGAAATCGTTATGGATTTTTTCTATCTGGCTTTGTTCTTGAAGAATAACAGTTTTCATTTTCACTTTAAATGGTCTCTTTTTCTTGTAATATTCAACATATAGCTCTTCTCTGAGCAGCCTCTGGTCTGTGTTAAAATTTAAACTGTTTATGATCTCTAGATTTTTTACTAAACTGCTTTGATTAGTAAGAAAATAGTCAAATATTCTATTTTTATCTAAAATGAGTCAACAATTTTCAAAAGTTGACTAGAGCAGAAATTTATAATTTTGTTACCTTCATTCCTTTCACCGAATCCCCAATCTACCATAACTTGGTCTTTGCTATCTAGTTTGAATCTCCTCAACACAACAATCCAGCAGTCTCTCTTAAAACTGGAATCTAAAAGCCCCAATTCTTTATAAAATTTTTCTCTTGTTTCTGTTGAGTCTTGACGCCCCCACAATGCATGTAATTTTACAATAGTTAGGTGCTTATTAGAGGTTATTTGTAATTCTAACACGGCTATTCTGTACCTTAGTTCTTTAAATCATATTATTCTGTTTTTAAAAATTTTTCAATGTCAATGCCATAAATTCCATTTTTAGATGCTGTGTGCATGAAAATATTTCCTGAGCTCTGTTCTAAAACTAAACAATATATGATAAACATCCTTAAAAAAAATATTACATATCATATAAATTCATCTTTCGTTATTGAATTGTTATCAGATACGCATGAATTTAATTACTCAGACATATTATGCCTTTTTATTTTTTTTGTTTGTTGGCCTATAGACCGAGGAGCTGGTTCAATCTTTCTTCGTCTTGGACGATAGATTTCCAATTTATTACGCGGTATTCAGCCGAGTTTTTCATTCTCCCCCCCCCCCTAATGTTGGCATAACTAGTTCCTGAAACTTCATTGCAAGAACGATCGATTACTGCGTCTCTGATACTTATTTCTCATTCGCCTTCCTTCTCCAAATCCCAAATTCCTTTTCCCATTTTGGATTCAATACCATACTGATGACATTAACGTTCGAATTCTCCATGCTTTTTCTCAAGGATATTACTAACGAACCACCTCTTACTTACATAAAACATTACAGATTTTATGATAAAATTGTATGAATGAGCAATTTAATTAATTTAAACACGGAGAGCAAAGATCTTTATATATAAAACAACATTTCTCTTGTTTTATGTATAAAATAACAACTCTTTGATTTTTGCCCAAGAACGACACTAGATGTGTCGCCCACAAATTCAGCCCAACTTATTCCAACAGATCCAAATAACCCACCCACAAGGCTTCTATAGTTTTTATTCTGTAGGTTTATGTTTGCCCATTAGCAGTATTTTTTTATTAAAACCATTCTCGTCTGTGGATTTTTACTTCCTTATCCCCTGTGTATATTTAATTTTTCTTTTATATTGTACCAATTTTGTATTTTATATTTATTATTATCTTTATTTATAATCTTAAAACTTCCTTGATACTGGTTAATATTGTTTAAATAAATAAAATTTTATCCATTTTAGTCTTAAAACATTTTTATTCTATTTATAAGTTCGACGTTTCGTCCAATTCGGCCATCCTCAGGGACAATCTATTACAAAGATTCTTTATTACACATATTATCTTCAACAATTCCAAACAAATAACAATATTAATTATAATTTATATTACCTTAATACAGTTTTAGAACTAAATAATTTAAAAAACAACTTCATGCAGGCTATTTTCTAGGTCAATCCATCAAATTACCCTACGAGACATTAAAACTTAAGGGAGTCATATATTTTTGTTAATAAATATTTCTTAGATTATGTCTAATTAACTAATTAGTTAATTTTCACATTAAAATTATTTATCACAGTCACTTTCTTTGTTAAAAATTTACCACAATATTTGTAACCTTCCCTACACTCAGGTCAAGCATTTAAATTATTTATTACTACTTTTTTGGTTAAATTTCCTCTTTATTTTATTATTAAAATGCCTATCAAGGTTAACTATAATTATCACATGAAATTTATGCCATACTTTTCTTAAATTAATTTTACTTAATATCTCTGCATCGTGTTGGTTCAGAATTTTTAGGTCTGATTTAAAATTCACTGTATAATTAATATTTTATAATATGTATATGGATTCAAGTATTTTTTTTAAATGTATTATTTTCTTTATGTATAATCAAATTATCTTCAAAATCAAAAGTATGCTGGTTTTGGCTGCACTTTTTTTATTTGGATCTTTCTCCTTGTTTTTTGAATCATTATTGTGTTGGTTAATTCTGTCACCCAACAATTCCTTTGTTTCCCCATTCAATTCTGTCCTTCAATATACTATAATAATTTTTGATTTTATTGTTGGGTCTATAACTCAAAGAGTACTCCTCAACATCATAATCCTTAAAGGATTTCTTAATACCCTCAGATGGTTCTTTAATATAATTGAATCCATAAAATTTTTCATTATTTACCATTTGGTTTACTGTTATCTTTTATATTTTTAAGGTTAATTTCCCAAATTTTGTAAATTAATTTTTTTGGGGTAATAATTTTCTAGGAACATATTAATTAACTTGTTTTTTACTATATGCAACCTATTATCATCAGTTATTCTTATAGCTCTTTTTATATAATTATTTATTACATTATATTTTATATGATAAGGATGACAAGAATAATAATTCAATATCATATTACTACTTGTTTCTTTCTTTGTCCATTCCGTTATTATATCCCTACCTTATCATTATCATAACTTTAAAATTTAATTTACCTTCCTTTTCTAATTTTATTATTATATTTATTATGGTATAATCATATTACGACCTTTTATTACAGCTTTTGGTTGCTCGAAACTTCTATTTTCTGCTTTTAGTTTCCTACTGATCAGATGTTTGAATATAACTTTACTCAGGTGTTGAAGGCTGCCTCGTTTTTCCTTCAGTTTATATTTGGATGAGTTAGGGTAATTTCCTTTTTGTTAGTGTATAATTTTAAATATGATGTTCTATTTCAACAGTATAATTTGGCTTACGATGAGACATGTACATTTTGTTGGTGTATATGTGATTTCAAAGATCTTGATGATAAGTAAAGTTTTTGAATTAATTTGAAAAAAAAAATTAAAGAGAAACAAATTTATTCGGTAAAAGAGACAAGAATTTAATTAGAGATTTCCAGGAAACAATGTAAGTGAACATTTTTGTATTCACTAGAAATGTACTTCAAGGAATCTCTTTCTCTTCATTGTTTTTTAAAAATTATTTCATCAATTTCTTCCTACCCTAGTTAAGAAAGATATAAGCCAGGTATTTATAAAATGAATATGGACAATAAAATAACTCAGTCTGGCAACGTTTAATAAATTTTAACAAGGTCATAAAAAAATATTAAGTTATGAAAATAATCACTTGTATAAAAATATTACTAATCTTTTTCTTTACTTTACCCATATATTTAATGAAAGGACATCAAATTATTCTATCATGTATTATAATTACCTTATTTATATTTGTTCGTACATATCTACATCACGTTGTTGCGTTTGAACTTAATGAGTTAACAGATATTAGAAACATTTTTTTTTCTCGTGGCTTTTAATCTTTATTAAAGTAATTTTGATTTACAAGCTCTCGGTAACTGGCAGTTTAGATACAGCCGGTCGTAACTCAGGGTCTGTTGGTAAACAAGATGAGGAACTGCCTAAACTCTGTAACTTATAGGCCAACTTCATAGGAGAGTACTAAATCACTGTTATTGATCTATTATTATTTTTATAATGTAATTAATTAAAAAGTTTTAAAGTGA
>NW_027110416.1:598075-606064 GCF_000696795.3 Halyomorpha halys
CATTGGTTACTGTAGACCAGAAACTCATCACTGAGTTATCGGAGTTTTACAAAACCCTTCAATGCTATCTAAGAATTACACCTTCCAAACTGATAAAAAGTTAATGGGGATTTTTTTAGCATATGTATTATATAATTGGACCATTTATGATCTTTATAAATATGCTATTGAAGTATTCGTAGTCCAAAAATTAATGAAATCAATAGAATTTATGATTGTAACATATATGTAATGTATTCAAATTTCAAGGTTAATTAATATATTTTTTTTAACTCATATATCCACTACAAGAAACATGTGTTTTTTATGTTTATTCAAATACAGATTTACTTAACCTAATTGTAAAATTAAAAGAATAATCTTAACTAATAAAGGCCCTATTCTAACTTATCCTAATTATATCTATGTACTTAATAACTTGAGTATTATAAGTGTAATAACTTATAATCTAACCTACAATTAAAATACATACAATTATTATCTATGTTAAAAGGTTTAGTACTTGCACTCAGCTGGTCGTGGCAGAGAGAGAGAAAGATCACTTCTCAATACACAGTTTTTAAACATAACTCGGCTCACAGAGAAACCAAACAAAACACTAGCTTTTCATCAATGTACATTCATTAAAAAAACAACCGACGACAGAACATATGATTTTTCTCTCCCTCTCTGCCCGATACCTTCCGCGCATGCGCTGCCATCACCAATTCTTCTGTCTCGTCTATTATATATACATCCCAAATTGAATAACATTCAAGCGTGTTTTAAAAACGCCACAATCACGGAATCAATAAACTTCCATTACCTTAGCTTTACATTAGCAATTAACAGAAATAAAAAAAAGATATAAACAGAAAAACGTAATAATAATTAAGTTCATCTAACATTTTATTTACATTATGGATTTATTAAACCTTCCAAACTGATAAAAAGTTAATGTGGATTTTTCGAGCATAAATATTATATAATTCGCCATTTCTGATCTTTATAAATTTGCTATTGTAGTATCGGTAATACAAAAATTAATTATGATAAAAATAATTAAATTCAATAATAATTAATTAGTAAAAATAATCAACTAATATTTTATTTACATTATGGAAAACACTACTGCGATCTACCGAGAGTTTTTTTCCCGTTTCAGGTAGCATTGCTAACTTGGTAAACAAAACTAAACCAGAAACAGGTCTCTGAGTTACCGGAGGTTTACTAAACTCTTAGACTAATCTAAATTAATTATTTATGTAGTTCCACGTAAATGTTGTTCGAACACTTTGCTACGTGGATTCAAACACCTTACGTTCACAATCAAGATGCTTCCTTACTTAACTGAATATGTGTATACTTCAATGGATTAATGGATGAAAATAGCTATTAGATTATAGTTTTTTTTTTATTTCTATCGTTATAGAAATGTAGTTTAATGCCTATGGAAAATCTGTTATCACGAATGTTTTTTCACAGCACAACCTATTCTTTTCTACAATGAACTGCTTTCAATTTTGCAAATCCTTTTTCGCATGTAACGTTCTCGCTTTAATAAAATTGGTAAAATTATGTTTTCCATAAATTTCAGCACCAACTGTTGAAACATTAAGAATCTAGTTGTATGACAAGGTTCTATCCAGGGGCAACTTTTAATAGGAAATAGTAACTTCGAAGCGCTGTTTCTCAAAATGATGGTCACAGCTGTTACAACAGTGCCAAACCAAGAAGGCCATTTGTTATTAACTCTCCTCAGCTTTGTACCATTCATTGCCTTAAATCGATTTTGTTCCTTTGTTATCTATTTTATCATTTCGTTAATATTGCATTGGTTTATCATACCATTGTGAAAGATGTTTTACTCCGGGGATAACATTCTTCATAACATTTATTATGAGCTGAGACAGTATTTGATCTGCCAGCATCGATTGTTGCTTTTTGTTTTAGAAAGAAATTTATTCATCCATGCTGCCCAAATACATCGGGTTGCCACATTACACAGCATACTGATCAATCCATGATCGGACATATATAAATTACATATTTTTATATCATATAATATAATAGAAAGATAACATTTTTTTTCCACAGTATTCTTTTACAATTAAGACCAGTCTACAAACTAAATACAAGATTTTCAATTTATTCCTTTTTTTCTTTCCCTTCTATTTTACAATCCTTATTTCATTTTATCAATTTATATATTTTTATTTGTATTTAATGCCAGATCTGCATGGTATGCCTTACATGGTTAATATAAGAGTTACAATTTTTTTTTTTTTTTTTGACAATTTATTATAGTGAGGTATAGTTTCATACATCAGACACCGTCATCAAGAAACACAATATTATAAATAAAAATAAACAAAGATAAAATTAATAGATAAGAATAATAATTCTTAATAAGAGAGAAAAGTAAAGTACTAACGTCATTCGTAGACATACAAAAACAAAACAATTGCTCTCTAATGGGGAAAATAATAAATAAATAAAACATAAGTAATGACAATAATAGAATTGATAATTATAGCATTTATAAAAGGATGTCTTGCTAGCAATCTGTCTTCGGGTTGTGGTTGGGTTTCCCAAGTTGTAGGTCATTGTTCCTTTAACTGTCCTCAACATGGATCTTCATGAAGCTTTTTTTTGATGTAATCCTCCAATGACTCTACTTGTAATTCCCGATGAAATTGGCTTACAAACCAAGGAGCATCCACTGCGATTCTCAGGACTTTATTTTGAAAATATTGTAACAAAACAAAATTTAATTAATTTATTATTATTGTATAGATCGGGACCTGCTCGTGCTATACTTCAGGTATCCCGAATATATTTTAAAATTATAATAAATTAGTGGAAAAGGGGTAGTTGAAATTGTGAGACCTTTTTGTCAATAAACATGCATATATTTCTAGTAATGGTAGGGGTAGCCCAGGTTCTATCTTGCATGCCGTGATAGATAACTTTGGCGGCATCGCAGTGGGAGCGTCTTCGGGATCTTCCGGTGCCCGCGGCAAGGGGAGCGCATCAGAAAATGAGACCACTATCTCCGACTTCATATAAATTCAAAAAAGGCCGAAAATTTCGGATTACTTAAATCTGACAATTATATTTAACTTAATTTACACTATATCTGTGACTATGATACTAAATTAATAGAAAATTGGCACCATAGTCTCGGAGAAAAGCCGTGGACGATCCATGGATAGATTTGTTTTTTATTCGATTTTAGGATTATACCTATTTAGAAACTTAAAACCTCAAATTTTGAAGGAGGGTTTTAATTTTTTTCTTTGTATATACTTAATGTTTTATATACACCATAATAAGCTGCCTGTATAAATATACTGAATTCTACACACCAACTAAATATATCTCAGGTTTGTCAAATGGATCAAATCCAAAATTATGAGTTTTTAAGTGAAAAAAAAAATGGACAAGAGTTTTACTGAGATAATTATCCTAACTTAACCTTACAAACTTGACTGAGTTCAGTTTTTACAGGAGATGGTTGAAGGATTCAATTCAGTAATAAAAAAATACTGTTGTTATTGTATACACATCCCCTTTTGAAGGTAAGCTCCTCACATACCTGTTCCTAGAATATAAAAGACACTATGTCACATTTTCCTTACTTTGTAGAATAGCAGCTTGAACTGACATTTCTCTCTGATAGGTAATTTTTTTTTTTATGTCTTGTTAGGTAAAGTAATAACAATTCCGTTCCTCTGAGGAATAAGGCACAATATTACATTTCATTGAGATTACAAGAGAATAGTTCCAACAGACTTATTTCTCAGAATAAAACTATGAGGCATTCGGTCGTAAAACATGGTATCTGACATTTTTTGTGAATTGAAATATTTCATCATATCTGATTTCTTAAATGTGTCGGAAATTTTTTTTTTACAAAGAGTAATATTAGTCGTAAGTTATAGTAAAGTTAGGTGGTATGGTATAAAACATGTTAATTGACAAAGATGGTCGATCGACGCAGTCTTCCTAAATGACAAAAAAATTAAATCGAACATTTTTAATGTAAGTAACTGTTCTGACAAGAGCTATTTTGTTTTAAAATATCAATGATCCATTTAATACCAACTATGATTTCGTCTAGGAGTGCAAACAAATCAGATTAAAATTACTGAAAAAAAAAAAAAGGATAAGGAAAAACGTCTGTATTTCTTGAACTATCTTGAAGCAAAAAACATGGATTTTACGGAAGATAATATCTTTCCCTCGTCATCATTTAAACTATTTAACAAAAGTAGATTTTTAACTTTTATTTCATCTAGAATGTGATAACTGCACTTACCAAAACTTTTTTTTTTCGGCCAAGACTCCCATTAGAGTCTTATACTCCCTAACCATGGCTCAATGGGGTCAAAGTTTTTCATTTTGAGGGACTGACACCCAATGAAAAAAGTCAACGGCTCAGGCCGGATTCGAATCTGCACAATAGATATCAAATTGGCATGACTGTGTCTTAACCACTGAGCTACGGCCTTTTAGTAAAACCTATATACAATTTGTAATTTAAAATCATCATATTAAAGGATTCGATTCAGTTCTTCCAAATTAAATTTAAAACCTAAAAATACAAAAAACACTGTTGTACAAATCAAATTAAATTCGCTGAATTCTCTCTTCACTCATGCAAACATGCATCATAAACTGAACTACTCTGACTAAGCCTCAAATTATGTCCCTAATTGAAAATTGAAGAGCTATGAAGAACCTAATTGAATTAAATGTATTTTATAATCCTATAATGAAGGTTGGAATTCGATTTTGAACTTTTCAACATTTTAGTAAACATATACGAGCCCTTGATGTGAAGAGGAGTATTTTTGAAAATATTCTTCAAAGCGAAATTCTTTTTTTATTTTTCCCTAAAATTTCACAAGCTTTTACAAACGAATTTACCATTAACAAGTAATAAGCTTATGTAAAAAAGCTTGGTTGTTTTAAAAATTGATTTAACATGAATAAGTATATTCAATCGATTTTTTGTTTGATTTTAATTTTAAATAGTAAGCATTGGTAATATAATATAATAATATACAAAACAAAGTCAAATGGTAGAAAGAAGGGCTTGAGTTGGAGTCAAAATTCAGTAATCTGTTTAACAAGCGCATTCTTGAGGGACATTTCCATAGTTACTCGAAACCACAGATTAATACTACATCTAGAACATTATTTACTTATGTTTTTTTTTCTAGGTTGAATTCGGTTCTTCAAATGTTAATCAATGCACTGCTTTACATCAAATTGGTTAGTTTTAAACTATAAATTAAATAAGGAAAAATTATAAAATAAAAAACAATGAACAAATATTGGCAAAAATACACCTACACGTATATAAAATATGAGAAATCTTGTTGAAATACTATTTTATACCATAAAAATCAAAATTTAGTTGTAAAAGAATAAAAAGTGCAATTTTGTCTTAAAAAAATCTTTAAACATGTAAAATTAAGGAAAACCCCCCAAAACGTGCTATTTTGTGTAAAATGAAATTAGGATTATGTGAATGTGTTTTCACTAATTCGAATTTCTATCGAGGTTTGGCGAAATTCGAAGCTAGGGAACAAATGATGCAATTTCACAAAAATCCGGTCCCTGATTATAACTACCTTATTTTTTGATGTACATAGTTTGATTATGTACATTTTATTTATCTTTCTTTTCATAAACAGATAGAGATTTTATTTATTTATATGTATTTTTTTTTCAAATTTTGGTATGAATATGATAATTTATCACTATTACCTACAGTCCAAGATTGTGATATTTATCAATAAATGAAATATTTATTCTACTAGAAAAATATCCTTCAATAAAAAGCTTAGTAATTAGAAATAGCCGAAACTTTGGAACTCTCTTCTTGAAGGAAGAGTCCATCTATGAGGTTTGCAGAAAGTTCTGAACATCTACCCTGCTGTAAACTGTTGTAGGCTTGAAAGTTAGAAACTTGTTTGTAGCACTCGCGCTTGTTTCTAAATGTAGTCTGTTTATGTATACGGACACTTGCTGTTTTGCTGGGTTGTTACTTTCAAACCTTTATTTCTGCTGTTATCACTGATAAATTAACAGGTTCAGATATTACTTTTCGAAATAATTACGATTTATTTCATTAATATTCTTGGTCGAATCCATTTGAGATGAAAAGGAATGTGTAGGTGAATTAAAAAAAAAACTATGTCCCTCAGGCTAAAATAAATTCGTTGGCAAAGTTGTATTGACTCTCTTCACAAGGAGAATTTAAGCAATCAGTGCTATTATATATTGTAAATTGTAAATTATTATTTTTTTTTACTTTAAGTGTTACTAAAAATAATAAAAATCTTAGTTATATTTTCCATTTAGTTATTATAATCAAACATTTTCTTTAACAACAATGAAACATTTAGTGGGCTAGCGTCAGTCAAACAGCCAAGATAAGGGAACTTTTAACCAAGTAGCACGTTAAGACACAGTGGCCCTCCAAACTATTTTCTATAAAATAGTATAAAATTTGTTATTTATATTTTGCTAATTAAAATTATTAAATTATTCAATATTTAAAATTCAGCCTTAATTCATTTTGATTTCAATCATAGGAGTTGGGGCAGACTTTAGATTGTAGGGTTTTGTGTTCGTGCGAATAGTAAAGATTTTATGAGGACTATTTTACTAAATGTAGTAACAATAGAAACTTTTGAGAATGCAATAAAAATAACTTGAGAATGCAAATAACAGATACGGTCGTAAAACATGTTAACTGCAAAAATGAATTTTTTTTTCTTACCTCCTGGAGCAAAGAAAAGGCATTAAAAAAAAAAAAGGCACTCGCTTCGGCGGTACATATAATAAAATTGGAACGATACAGAGAAGATTAGCATGGCCCCTGCGCAAAAATGAAATCATCTACAAAGTTAAATGGTTAATTACAATATTTTACCTTCGACGAGTTATCACTTACCATAATTTAACATCATCAGTTATTTAAAAAAAAATTTCTTAAAGATTCTTTCACAGTTTATAAAATAAGTCTTTAAAAGTTGATAATGCTAAAAACTGTAATTCAAGAAATAACTGAAATATGTTTTGGATTGCTATAAAACACTGCATACCAACCAATCCATGATCGGACACATATACATTGCATATATTTACATCATATTACAAAATTTTCTTTTTACTAATCAACAATCAATAATCGCCTATACATTAAATGCAATATATTTCAACTATTTTTTCCCTATTTAACAATTTTATTCCATTCACCAATCATATTCCATTGGCATTCTCTCTTTTTTACTCTCTCATACCTCCCTCAGTGATCCGCAACCCACGTTAAACAAATTAAAATAATCTATCATTAGATAGAAATATAAAAATAAATCAATGACACATTGGTCACAGCAGTAGATCAGTTTAAAAAAAATAATAAATCGATTAAAAAAAAAACTAATATATAATAGAGTTAGAAAAATAAAAAGTTAGTTCAAATAGATAATTAAATGAATAAAAAAGTTAAAACAAAAATAAACAGGTTAAAAAGCTAAAATATATATTTATACTTTTTTTTTTTTGCTGGGTCTTGAGTATCAAACAATATACAACTTTCTAATGATACATCTTTTGGTGTCGTTTCGCAACTTTATTATTTGCATAGTCATGCCCAATAATAAGAAAAAATAGTTTTTTAGAACATACGTTCTCTTCAAATAATATTCAAAAAACTACAAGTACATAGTGCAATCTCTGATTAATAAATATTACATTCAAAATATGGTTTAATACCAACATTAGATACAATTCTCAACTGCAGTGTGCTCTACATTATAATGCTACCATCTTCAGGTTTAGGGAAGGACTGAATCGGTTTTGAAATGAAGGTAAGGTTTCCCCACATGTACCGATTTTTCTATTTCTCAGTAGGTAGTCAGTCTGTTGTTGATATTGTGCCTGTTTTTATTTTATGTTGTTAATTGTGTCTTTATGTATTTATTAGGTTAG
>NW_027110416.1:606779-609883 GCF_000696795.3 Halyomorpha halys
TTACAAAAGATTGATCTACATGACTGTTATAAAGCCTATCTGGACATACGGAATTGAGCTATGGGGCTCCACTAATCCATCTAATTCTTCTCGAATCCAATCCTTACAGTCCAAAATCCTTAATGTTCCTTACTTTTTCACCAATCAATTCATCCATCAGGACCTCAATGTCCCCTATGTTGCCGATTTGGCCAGAACCATATACCAATCCTACCATAATAAACTTCCCAACCACCCAAACCAACTCGTTTCTAACCTTGCTTCTTCTTCACTACCTAATAATCCTCCTATGCGTCTGAAAAGAAGATGACCTCGAGATCTTTTGCTTTAGAAATGTTTTTGAAGTTCTATCAATGGGTAGATTCTCCACATGTTTGTATCATGCTATAATATCACTTACAGCAAATTTACTTGATGTGTATATATGTATAAAGTTGTAAATAACAATAAATAAATTATTAAAAAAAAATTCTTCAACTTTTAGAGAATATTAAATAAAAATGAGCAATTCTCTTGTCCTTTTTCGTCATTTGAGTTTTCCATATCTAAGGTATCAGTCAGTTTTATAGCTGTTTGTGACTTTATTGCAGCATTTATATGCCATTATTTTATTTCATGGGTCATAAAACGGAATATCTCCCTTCTTAATTCTCAAAACCAAAGAAAAATTGTTAAAACAGAAAAGAATTATAAAATTGCAATAATTGAAAACAAAAATTCTAAAACTTAATCTAAAAACTACGGAAAAAAATTCAAAATAAAAAAAAACTACTACAAATACTTAAACTCAAAAACTGAGATAAAAACTTTTAAAATGACTCATCACGCTACGGATACATTCATTTTGTACACCTAATTATTCAGGTATTATTTTAACTGTTCAGAAAAAAGTTAAGGTAATATAAAGAATTTAACTGATACGTATTTTCCAATACCTTAGAAGGTTGAAGTAGTAAAAATTAATAGAATATTAATGATGCATGTGAGTTATTCATATATTAACAGTGGCCACAATACGAAGTAATTAGTGTAAACAAACCGGTACTATACGTTATTAATTAGTTGTAAAATTGTGGCCTCTCGCAAAGCCGTTAAAGGATAAAGTAACAATTCCTTTTGATCCTTTGAGACCTCCCTACCCGTAGGGGATTTCTTTTATCCTCTTCAGATTGTGAGTCAAATTATGATAACTCCTTTACACAACGTTCACACATCTCGTTTCGCAGATTTGTTATTTTCATGGTTCTATGGGTTGAGAAAATGTCTTCATGGTTTATTATTTTCAAATATGAAAGTTTGTTATCGACCAAGAAAAGAAAATGTCCCTTTCTCATTGAGGTTTATATTCCATGATATCCAAAAATCGAATAAAACTATTCTGTCTCCCGCTAACCATCCGTGGTTTTCTTATGTCGTTTTTTTTTTTTTTTTAGATTTGGAGCCCAAATCGCAGGTAATCCAATCATGGTCCTCAGAACTCGATGATAATCGTCTCGTGCTGTACGCTTTTCCATTTCAAAATTGCGTCTTATAGAGGCAAGTCTCCTCATTTATGAAGATAGATCACTTTCTGAAATCATAAAAAAATTTTGAAGTGTCATTAAATTTCATAGGAAACAAAAAAATCATTATTCTAAATCGGAACATTATTAGCAAAGATTACTCTTTTGAAAGTATCACAAAATTTTGAAATTATTTAGGCATGTCCTTGGGAATTCAGTCCACTATTCTTCCAGTTTTTGGATAAATACGAAACCTATACATCATCCGAAACATTCTTGGTTATTAGATTAATTATTTTTTATATATGCTTGTTTGAGAGCGGTTTAGTTTTTTCTTAATTTAAAACAATTTTGATCCTTTTTTTCCTCTCAACTTTTATTCTTTAAAATTTCTTCAACGTTTTGGTCCTCAGGCCATTCTGAAGGATACTACCTTCAATATTGATGTCATTTCTTTTTTAAATCTTAAAATTGCAGGCTAATTTAATTGCCCTTGTCACATATACCTTTTTCTAAATGATTTATATCTTAGGTTTAAAACTTTTTTACAAAACACTTTCCTTGCTTCACTTACATTTATATCTGTTTTTAAGTTGTAAATGTAAGTGAAGGAAGGAAAGTGTTTTGTAAAAAAGTTTTAAATCTAAGATATAAATTTTTTAGAAAACGTTATATGTGACAAGGGCAATTAGACTGCAATTTTAAGATTTAAAAAAGAAATTACATCAATATTGAAGGTAGTAATCCTGGAGAATGGCCTGAGGGCCGAAACGTTGGAGATATTTTAAAGAATAAAAGTTGAGAGGAAAAAAAGGATCAAAATTGTTTTAAATTAAGAATAATTCTTGGTTATTATTGTAGAAACTTTAATATGATTACGATTTAGAAGTTATAAGATCTTAAATGAAGAAATATTAGACAAGGAAAAGACGATTTTGAGATTTGAATTTGCACCCAAAGCTAGTTTTAGAAATACTAGCTATTTTTAGTAATTAATAGTCTGGTTTTAGCTATTTTAGCCATTTTGCTTGATATAAGTGAATAAAGCCATAAGTGTTAGGGGGGGCGGGTCCGGCGGGGAAGGATTGCCTTTTTTGTGTTATGAGGTCCTCTGATAAAGGACCGATAAAGGATAGAGGACCGTCGCTCTCCGGGGATGTTAGCGGGGCAGGTCTGTCGGGGAAGGATTGCTTTTCTTGTGTTATGTTCCGACATGTCATAATCCCACAAGAGGAGATCATAAGGCAAAAAGAAAAGGCAATCCTTCCCACCGAACCCGCCCCACTAAGACCCCCGGAGAGTTATGGTCCTATATAATTTTTGAAATATTAGCTTAAAACGGGAAGAGGAGACTTTAACGTGGTTAAATCGAGCAATATTCAAAAAGCCCCTGCAATTGAAAAACGGCATGAAACCCTGCTCTCCCACCCTCTATGCTAGCATTGCTTATCTGACTTTTCAAACAGATAATTATAGCGAGTAGGTTGGTCGATGTACGACATGTCATAAGAGGAGATCATAACACAAAAAAAGGAAATCCTTCCTTTTCCGATTCTCAATTTTTGCAGATTTCACTTTTTAGCTTCCATATAAAGAATATTT
>NW_027110416.1:610133-611269 GCF_000696795.3 Halyomorpha halys
TTCCTCCTCCCATTTTAAGCTAATATTTCCACCAATTTCTTCTTCAGATTCAGAACCACAATTAACCTCATTTTTAAATGTTCTTTTAGTATCTTGTGGTTTTTCAATTTCAGGCGCTTTTTAAATATTGCTCGATTTAACTATCTTAAAGTCTCCTCCTCCCATTTTAAGCTAATATTTCAAAAGTGATAAATGACCGTCGCTCCACGGGGGTGTTAGCGGGGCGGGTCCAGCGAGGAAGGATTGCTTTTTTTGTGTTATGTTCCGACATGTCATAATCCCACAAGAGGAGATCATAAAGCAAAAAGAAAAGGCAATCCTTCACCACCGGACCCGCCCCACTAAGTCTCCCGGAGAGTTACAGTCCTATATAATTTTTGAAATATTAGCTTAAAACGGGAAAAGGAGACTTTAACGTAGTTAAATCGAGCAATATTCAAAAAGCCCCTGCAATTGAAAAACGGCATGAAACCCTGCTCTCCCGCCCTCTATGCTAGCCTTACTTATCTGACTTTTCAAACAGACAATTATAGCGAGTAGGTTGGTCGATTTACGACATGTCACAAGAGGAGATCATAACACAAAAAAAGGAAATCCTTCCTTTTCCGATTCTCAATTTTTGCAGATTTCACTTTTTAGCTTCCATATAAAGAATATTTTTTCAATAACTGCTGTACTCACTATTTTTAAGTGTCTTCAAGATAAAGAAGACCGTATGTATGTAGAGGTTAAGAAGGCCAGACTTCCTGTGGCGGCAGTGGGGATTCAAAAGTGAACTTACCAATACTACCGGCCACTAATAAATTAGGACTGGCTCCGCTTCCCCGGGTGATTGTATAATTTTTCAGAGCTTAACATTTTAAATAAAAATAGCAATGTGTTATATGATCTCAGGGGACTTGGTCCTAGGCATTGCCTCAACTGAGACTGGCTATTAAAAAATGATCAATAAAATTATATATATATATCTACTGTCTCAGGGGACCTTCTCCCTGACAATTCCAATGGGGACTTGATCCCGGCATTGTCTTCACTGAGACAGTATTACTCTGAAGGGACTTACTCCCTGACAATGCCTATGGGTAATTGCTCGCAGGCATTGCCTTAACATGAGAATTTATTAAAATTAAACAATA
>NW_027110416.1:613117-614663 GCF_000696795.3 Halyomorpha halys
AAAAAAAAAAAAAGAAAAGAATTTCAAGAGAAACTTAAAAAGTACTTTATTGCAAATATTTTTGTTACTATACTCGAAATTTTCAACTTCAACTTCTTCTTCCTTTCTTTTCAAAGTGCCTCAGAAAACAGCAAATGATCCAAATAATTAATATACAAACAACATATAATTAAATAACTGATACATCGTTTACTTACTAGGAACGAATAAAAATTAAAACAGAGTTATAATAAATAACTTTACTCCCAACTGGAAGATGAAATCGTTCGCATCAATCTGACTGTAGTCTTACTTATTTATTTCTAGATCCAGATTTGTGTAGCAGTAATTTGGAATGAGGAAGATAAAAATAAATCCTCTTCGCGTATTTATGAGAAAAATTATAACTCTTCCGAAATTCTGCATAAATAACAAATATGTATCTAGAATTATACAAAGTTTATATCGACTAAAAATATTGATTCCTTTCTTCCTGGATCTCTAAAATAAAAACTACTGACTAGTATCAACATTTGGAATAGTGATATTCCAGGAGAAATTCAATTGTCGGAGATTCCCGTGTGTTTGTGGAGACAAGCCCTCGGAAAAGTTAAGGATAAAAGTTTTACTGCGAGTCGGTACAAGTCAACAAGAGGGGAGCATTGTATACTGCGAAGTTTCTACAGCGGACCATACCAGTGGTTAGGTTTTTGTTTTGATTTGGAGTGACACTTTAGAATCTCTTTTCAAAACAATTGTTTTTTTTTTTTTTTTTTAAACGAACTTATTTTTTAAATATAAAGTGATGTAATGTATTTTAAGTTAAGAATAAATACATTTTTACCTATTAGGTAAAAGACAATATTTCACATTTCCCTTATTTGACAGTATCGCAGTTTGAACAAATGTCGGTCGAATTAAAATACAATTTAATATTTTTTTAAAACCATGTAACTCTCCTTTCAATTGGTGTAAGAAATTACTATCTATACCTCCGTCTAAAGCAATAATACTTCTGTACCTAGGATAGAACATTGCCTTATTTAACTACAACCTATGCTGCCCAAATACAGAGGATAGCTAGAAGTAGTTTGGATGAAGGAGTACAATTGGTACAAGAGCCCAAGAAGAGAAAAAAGGCAGTTATCTCACCCCAATTTTTGATTACTTTAATGAAAAATATGTATAATTAATAGTCAAAATTGATGAGTCTGCTGAATAGGTAGGAGGAATAAAAAATGGCGGCTGTTTCAAAGCGATAAAAAAAAAAAAGAGAACTTCATTTAAAGAAGAGTAAATTTGCTAAAATATGAGCCCCATTAGAGTTTTCATTTTTTAATAATTTATTTATTGTTATTTACAACTGTGTACACATATATACAACAAGTAAATTTGCTGTAGGTGACATAGTGACATAGTGTCATGATACAAACATGTGGAGAATCTGCCCACTGATAGAACTCCAATAACATTTTTAGAGGAGAAGATCTCGAGGCCATCTTCTTTTCAGTCGCCTAGGAGGATTACTAGGTAATGAAGGAGAAGCCAGGTTAGAAACAAGTGGATC
>NW_027110416.1:615564-622201 GCF_000696795.3 Halyomorpha halys
TTAACCCTTCGCCAGCTCCTTGTCTTTGTTTGCAATAGAGCAATTCGAAAATATATTTCTTACTAAATAAATGTGTTCTTATTGTTGGGGCGAGGGGTTTTTCGAAATTGAAAAACAATTATCTTCTCCAGAGTAAATATTCGCTGGTTCGGGTGATAAATAAAAAAACCGTAGGACCCAAAAATAATTTCATTAAAAAAAAAATAATAAAGAAAATGAACTGATAAAGAAATTCCTTTTGAATGATATACAATTTAATAAAATTAAAAAAATAAAAATGAATTATGCTTAGTTTTTACAAAAAAAAAAAACAAAATTGAATAGTAAAGTAAAAAAAATATTTTGATATGTATACACAAAATAAACAACTTTTTTCACACAAAAAAAATGACTGTAGACTGCCCTTATCAGTCTGTATTCAGGAAATACCCCGAAATCCTACCGCAACACGTAATGATGTTGTACAAATGGTATACTTCAGTGATGTATTTATAATCTACTACAACAAACTTCCTTATTTAAACTTTATATAAAAGAATTAATGAATTCTTAAATATAATTTTATTTATTGATATTTACTTCTGTACATTATAATACATTTAGTAAATTTGATCTCAGTTAAATTGGGTTGTTACAGGCGTGTTGAGAAACTACCCATTGGTAGAAATATAAATTTAAAATACAAGTAACTTGTGGTTAAAAATTAATAAAAAATAAACTTATAATTAACAAAAATAAAAAACCAATTGGAAGTAGAATGAAACTAAATAAAAAAATAAACTGAACTTTTGGGCTTTAACACTTATAGTTTTTTAAAATGTTACCTATACAAAAAAATAAATTTAAATTAAAAAAAAATTAATATCATATTTTCAAAAGGGCACTTATCGAGATCGAAAAATATTTCAGTTAGGTTAAAAAAACTATTGAGAGTAATAGTTAAATAACTCAGGCTTTGCGAACGAAAGAATTCGTTTGGTATGGATAGGAAATTACTTGGAGGTTTTAGTTCCTTGAAATGAAATTTAATATTTAAAAATTACTCTTTTTATTCTATGATTAGCTTCCTTATGAAAGTATGATACTGAATTATTTAAAATAAATGAACCATGTATAGAAAAAAAAAACTTGAACTTGTTCTTTATCAATAAGGAACCCAAATAAAAGTGGAGATAAGTTAGGAAGCTGTATTGTGGGTGTAACCTCAAACTTGCTTTGAGGCCTTAGGCCGTGCTTTGCCTCTTAACCACAATTTACTTTAGTTAATTCAAAGGACCCTCATTTCCAATGCTATTCGAGAAAGCCAAGTTCCTCAAAGCCGGAAGAGGAAATACCGATCGAAGAAAAATAATTGTGTTCATTCATTTTATTATTTTTTGAATATTTATTAGTTAAGAAAAACTATTTTCAAGTTATAACACTTTGTCCATTCGTTCCTATTTTAAATACTGAATTTTTTCTAGGTTACTTTCAAATCTATTCGTTGTGAATTATTATATTGATAATTTAGTAATCAGAACAGCACATAATTGCATGTGTAAATAAATGGATGATTGGGGTGTTGAGAACGTAACATGATTTCGAGAAACAAATCCTTCACGTAGAAGATTATGCAATAAAATATAATAACTATCTTACTGCACTTTAATTAAAATTAAAATTTCAGACTTTTAATTTGTTTGTGTGAAGTTTAAAACTTTTCATAATTAATTATTCATTATTATAAATAATTTTAATAACTTTCATAACTTTACATTTACCTTTGTTCGTAATTAGTAATTTATTAAAACCATCAGAGTCGTGGGTTAATGTAATTTTGTATGTTCTGACTTTATCTGCTACACTGCGAACAGTAGAACTCATTATTTTAAGAAGGTACTGAAATATTATTTTAATACTTTGAGCTGAAATTGTTTTAAAACACTCACGGTATATTGCAGAGTGACTTGAGACATCGTACTTCAAAATAAGTTGTGAAATTCGGTCAAAACAATCCCCATAAAATAAGCAGGTTAAGTGACATTCCTCAACAAGTTATCTTCCTTTTGGGTTTGTTTGAGAAAGGTGCCTCCTCACATTTGAACAGAAAATAATGATGCTGCCTAGTGGCAAAGATAAGAAGTAGGAGGCATGGGCAGCCATCTTGGTCCCTAAAACAGTGAGTACTGTGAGTAGCCATATTGACCTGTACAGGGTAAGAAACAGATATCACAGTTCAAGAAGGCCACTTTCTATAAATAGTGATGAGGGAGTAAAACTTTACCACACTCAGATACCACTATTAATTTTTCGTTTTATGACGACCTCCTTGAGAGATTGTGAGGTCCTCATACATCGACTAATACTTTTATTAATGTTTTAAAAGTGGCCGTCTGTAGCTGAGGAGGTTAAGGCGTTGGTCTTTGCAACCTGGAAACTGCAACGGCACTGGTTCAAATCCGGTCTAGGGGGTTAACTTTTATTTCTATGGCGGTCCTACGAAATATAAACTTGATTGAAAATGATGGTACCCTGTAGTTAATCCTCTCTCACTCGGATTACTAGAAATGGGCAGAAAAAAAGCCTTTAAAACGGTAAAATTAGAATAAGAAGGATAGACACTGGCACTACTCGTCTAAAAATAAATATGTAGCCTCTTAAAATACTAATGCTATCACATATAGTATTTTTTTATCCCCCTTTAGGATTAGCGAGTGCAAAATAACGTACTCAGATGCAATTTGTTTGTGCATTGAAAAGGACCTTGTAATTTTAACATTTTAAAATATTGTAGTATGATAAACATTAATACATCATGTAATATTATTACATATGTATTATACACTAATATCATATTCTCCATATATATAATAATATATAAGAAGCAGAGAGAAAGGAAAGATATAAGAGCTATATTGGTACCACGTGTTACCGATAGTATTCGTGACTCGACTCTCGGGAGAACAGTTGGTTCGGTTTTTATTTCATTTTTCGAAAAGTTGTTATTGCATTCTCGTTTAGCTTATCACATGTCATTTGGAGAAATATTGTTTTAAAGGGAATGGTTATTGGTTAGTGATTGCTCTACAGCTCTACTGCCTGGTGTCGGCCGTTATTGAACTATCCAGAAGGAATCTTTTCATTACTACGGAAGGAATATTGCAGTCAGGGAGCGATGTCAGGTCTACACTGTTCCATTTATTTCTTTAAGGAATATTTTTTACTATTTAATAACTTTTTTATTATTATTCTTTTTCATAGTATTAACAATTTTTATTTCCCATGATAAAAAAGTTTAATCAGTTTATAATAATTTTTTTAAAAATTTATTTATAGATATTTACAACTGTACATAAATACATTAAGTAAATTTGAGGAATCATAATGGTACAAGCATGTAAAGAAACTACCCAATGGTAGCACTCTAAAAAAATGTATACAATATAAGTTCTCGAAGCCACCTTCTTTTCATACGCCTCGGGGGATTATCCGGAATAAAGGAGGAAGCAAGATTAGAAACTAATGGGTTTGAGTGGTTAGGGAGTTTGTAATGAAAGGATTGATATCTGGTTCAGGCTAGATCGGTTACATAGGGAATAGTATGGTCTTTGTGGATGATAGTTTATAATAATTTAAGTTAAGAATCATTGAGGTGAAGAGAGAAAAAATTGTTTTTCGAAAAAAAGACGATCATAGGACTTTATGATTGAAAAAGGCTCTTATTTTACCCCAATTTTTGATAACTTTAATGAAAATTATGTATAATTACTAGTAAAAGTTGATGAGTGTGCTAAGTGTAGGGTAGAGGGAAAACAAAATAGTGCTTGTTACAAAACGTTAAAAAAAATTAATTTTTCATTCGGAGCTCTATATCTTTAAAACTGCCAACAACACTAGATAACCTAAGAGAACATAATTTAAAGTAGAGTAAATTTGCTAAAATATGAGCCCTTACAGAGCTATTTATGTTCAATTGTATTCGAGATATAGCTTTGCAAAAAACTACATTCCATAAATAATGTACAGAAAAATCAGCAGTAAGTGAATTTATTTTGAAAAATCTAGCTCAAAAACCATTCGACACACAGATATCTATTAGCCCTCAAATTAAAGCTAGTTTAATGAAATATAATGTAGCTATAACGTTTATTTCTTAGGAGTAGTAGTTTTCATGATATTTGCTTAAATAAATAGATTTATAGTCCTTCGGACAAATTATCATGTGTAAAATTTATATTCATATGCGAATATCATAGAAACTACTACCCTTATGAAGTTACGTGTCATAAATTAATGTATAGTAAGTTAAATCACCTTCATTTTTAGCGTTGGCAGACATATATACGTCTTATGATTCTAGATATATATTTTTTCAAAAATGAAACATTTCATCAGAACAACTAGAAATTAACATTTTTTGAATTTATTTTGTAGATATCATTCGAAATTTTACTTTTACAAAGATTAGCGATATTAACTATTTTATAATAAATTTAATCAGCTCCAATTTGAGTGCTGGCAGACATCTGCATGTCGAATGGTTTCTGAGATATATTTTGTCATAGATCAAACCCTTTGTCCCAATAACTATAATTCTATTTATTTTAGCAAATATCATGAAAACTACTACTACTACGAAATTAAACGTCAGGAACTACATTAAGTACATTAAACTAGCTTTAATTTGAGCGTAATAGATATTTATACGTCGAATGAGTCTTCAGATATAGATATTTCAAAATAAATTCACTAAATACTAATATTTTTAGAACATTTTTATGAAATATTGCTTTTTAAAAATATATATCTCTAGAACTGTTGATCGTCAATAGTTCTATTAGGTTTGGTATTATAGAAAATTTACTCTACTTTAAATAATGTTCTCTTAATTTTTCTAGTGTTGCTGGTAGTTTTGAAGACATAGAGCTCCAAATGAATTTTTTTTTTTTTAATAAATACAACAATTGTGATAAAGTTGTAACAAATAATGACTGTGATAAATGATTTTAATTTTGGTATTAATGTGAATATTGACTAATTAGAAATTGTTGTTTTGACCTTGGCAAAATAGCCTGCATGGAGTTAAGAGTTTTTAAATCGTATAATTCCAAAATTGTATTTAGTAGATTGTCCCTGAGGATGGCCGGATTGGCCGAATCGTCGGACCTATAAGAAAAATAAAATATGTTGAGACTAAAATGGATATAAATTAAATTATTTATTTTAAAAATATTTACCAGTCTCATGAAAGTGTTTAAGATTATAAATTGAATTTTTTTTTTTTTTTACGTTTTGAAACAGCCGCCATTTTCCCCCCTTTACCTAAACTTGGCAGGTTTATCAATTTGACTAGTTTTGATACATATTTTTCATTAAAGTAATCAAAAATTGGGGTGAATTGAATGTCAATTTTACTTCCCGGCTCTTGTCTTTTAGATTCTCTCTTAAATGTACAAGTAGCAAAAGTTTATTTTTTTCACTTTGCCTGTAGAGTACGACATAAGGTATGAGGATGAAGAATAAATTTAAGCCTCAGCCTGCAACGTATTTTGGGCCTCTACTAAATGGCCTAAGTTGAGTAACAAAAATATAACACACTGAAACTATTTTATTTTATAATTTGTGTTTGGAAAATGATTATTCCACAAAAATATTTGATTTTCAATGTAAGTTAGTGAAAATTCATAAAGATTGAACAAGTATTAAAGTTTGGTACAATCAATTTAGAAAAAAAAATGATTAAGTAAATTAGCCATATATCTAGATCGCTGGCAGACTTTGTTATACTAAAATTGATGAAAATTGACTCAGAAAGCTAAAAAAAAAAATTTAGTTTAAACTTGGTCTAGGGTTCTTGAGTTATAGTCGACTATTTGAAGGGTTCTGCTTATTAAAATGTTTTGTCAAAAAGTAATTAGTTCTTTTATTAGCCTTAAACTAATTCAAACAGCAATTTTATATATATGCATTAATTATACCTCACTTGGTTGATCAATACTGTTTCCATTAAATATAAATTAATGGACCCTTCGGAACCTTTATTTCATTTAGGAAAATTAGATTACTCTAAAATTACTATTTTCGGATCACATATAATGATTTTATTTCATAATTAATAAGTAATTAAATTACTTAGAACTAGGGCATTGCGCTCAGTGATATTTCGAGGCAGTTCTCTGAAAAAAAAATTATATTTAAAAACCCTTTTTTTTTTTTTAATTTCATACAACAATTAATAAAAAGTTCAGTAAATATTAAAGAGGTAACTCATTGTGGCTTGTAGAGATCCTGTTCGTAGCCAAACTCCTAAAAGGTTATTCAAATTGTACAAATAATAAAATACACATATGAAAAGAAATAGGTAGAGGTGTTTTTGACAGCCACCTGTCACAATATTTCCTGGTAAAGTGACAGTTTGTCTTTTTAGTAAGTTTTTCAATATCTCCCTATATAGGCCAGATCATCACCTCCTCTGCCCTACTTTTCTTTTATCTAATTCTTATGTATCTATATATACATTATTTTAATTCTTATTTCATCTTTAGGAAATAATCTTTTTTTATAATAACATTTCTTTTGGTTA
Organism: Halyomorpha halys; assembly: GCF_000696795.3. Classification (NCBI taxonomy): domain Eukaryota; kingdom Metazoa; phylum Arthropoda; class Insecta; order Hemiptera; family Pentatomidae; genus Halyomorpha; species Halyomorpha halys. The sequence goes on from NW_027110416.1 coordinate 622,127, forward strand.
CACAATTACATATATTTTAGGGTTAATAGGTTTTTTTCGTTTGAGAATTAAATCGATGAATTAGTTTTTATAAAT
>NW_027110416.1:622696-625308 GCF_000696795.3 Halyomorpha halys
AACTTTTAGGATTTGATTCCATGGTATTTAATCATATCTTTATCATTCCCCAATCCATTACCTCCGTGGATAAACAAAATAGCCAATTTTGATTTCACCTTAGAATCTATTGATAAATCATCTAACCCTCCTGAAGTACTCAAGCAATGTTTTTTAAGTCTCCTCTCTAGCTACAGGGGCTGTACATGTGTCTACACTGATGGGTCAAAATACTTTAATCATGTTGGTTGTTCAGTAGTTCTACCTGCGGAGACCATCCGCTACTTCTCCCCACATTCTTAGTGCTTTCCTCCGAGTTATATACAATCTATTTGTCATTAACGCTGGCACATCAATTAAATGGCTCCTCCATTGTGATCTGTAGTGATTCTTACTCGAACCTCAAAGCTATTAAAAATTTCCAAATTTCGCACAACACCATTTTTTCCATCATAACTTTAATCAACCCAGGACTGCTATACAAGATCCGTAAATTCCTACCCCCTACATATTATCTCATTATCCATTCTTATCTCTCAGACAGGTTATTCAAGTAAATCACAACAGCGCTTATTCATCCCTGTTTCCTCAGTCTGTTGGTGTACCTCAGGATAGTATCCTTGGTCCTATCCTTTATACAGTTTTTAGAGCTGACATCCCAACCCATCCTAACACTATCACCACGTATACCGATGACACATGCCTATTGTCAGGTAATAATGATCCTTCCATTGTATCCCAATCCCTCCAGTCCCACATCACCACCCTCGAAGAATGATACCAAAACTGGAGGATTAAAATAAATTCCAATAAATCCCTACAGTATCTTTTAGATTCACTTATTCCTGTTGAACAGATCCGTTTCTTAGGACTAAATCTGGACAAACCACTGACATGGAATTCACATATAAGAATGAAAAGACAGGAAACTGCTCGTCGATTCCGACTATTACAACATTTACTAGACTGATCTACATGACCGTTATAAGGCCTATTTATTTGGACATACGGAGTTGAGCTATGGGGCTCCACTAAACCATCTAATTCCTCTCGAATCCAATCCTTACAGTCCAAATACCTTCGTAAAATCCTTAATGCTCCTTACTTTGTCACAAATCAAATCATCCATCAGGACCTCAATGTCCCCTATGTTGCCGATTTGGCCAGAACCAGATACCAATCAAGATGGCCTCGAGATCTTCTCCTTTAGAAATGTTTTTGGAGGTCTATCAATGGGTAGATTCTCCACATGTTTTTATCATGTCATAATTTCACTTACAGCAAATTTACTTGATGTGTGTATATGTATACAGTTGTAAATATCAATAAATAAATTATTTTAAAAAACAAACTTTAATCAATAAAACACATAAAAAAGTAAATTTTCTGTGGGTCCCCAGTCATGCAGGTATAACGGGAAACGAACTGGCTGACACAGCTGTCAAAGAAGCATGCACCTTATTTCCAATGTCTGATTGTAATTTGGCGCTGTATGATTACGATAAATCGGTTCTGACCCAATGCAAGGAAGCATGGCGATGTTTTTGGTCCAAGGCACCTGAAACAAATAAAATGAAGACAATACTTGTTAATACTCAACCACAACCGCCAATTATTGAAAATCGCCGAGTAGAATCCATTCTAACCCGAATCAGGATCGGACACACAAGCACCTTCTTGAAAGAAATCCTTCACCGACATGTTATAATTGTAAATGTACCCAGACAATGGAGCATATCCTGGAACACTCTTCGTGGCTGGAATCATCAAGAACGTCTTTTGGCCTCCGGGGACAACGTCAAGCCTTACTGCCAGAAATTTGGAAGAATTTGCTTAAGTTCCTGAAGGAGAACTACCTGTATCGAGAAATGTAACCACGAAATCCAGAATACGGTGCCTCTAACCCTGTAGTTGTATACGGCACCTAAAAAATAAGCAAATAAATAAATAAATAATCATATCTTTAGATTTTTTTTTTCATAATTTCTACGATACCACAAACGAATAAAATTTTTCCTGCTTATATTAGAACAAGCTCATTAAAGCTATTATCGATGAGATGAAGTAATTCCAATCATAAAATGCCATTTATTTACTATAAGTAAGGTACTCTCCTTGGTCAAAGAAATTCTTCCGTTAATTGGTCGTACCTGAACATATAATATAATATATTACGTGCATGTTCCGGTACGACCATGCATATTATATTATAATATGGTAAAAAAACTTATCAGATAAAAGAAGGCTGAAAATGGGCCCCCCTGACTTGGACTACCTCAGAAAGAAGTATTTGCAGTATCTTGTATATCAGGTCTTTATTGTTTGAATTATTCGCCTAACCTTTCACCCGATGTGAGCGTTTTCCTGTTCGTTGAGGAATGAGAAGGGTAAATCAAATAGCAGGAAAATGCTTTGGAAAATGACATTGTTAATTATTGTATTCTACGAATTATTACAGTATAGAAAACAACAATATTAAATATCATTCACAAAGACTAAGGCAAAACCTCCTGAACCTCATCAACTCCACCTTTTTTTATAGGTTTTTTTCGTTTGAGAATTAAATCGATGAATTAGTTTTTATAAATAGGACAGCGAAAGTAGTCGATGGAATTTATACAAGACCAAGTTTG
>NW_027110416.1:626466-629185 GCF_000696795.3 Halyomorpha halys
AAACAATTTTTAGAGAAAATGTTTGAAGATGGACGAAAGGAAACTCAGAGGAAAAAAATAATTTAATTATATTTGATTACTTATAGTTAGCTACCCTTCAAATTTAATGTCGATTTAGTTAAGTTAACGTGGTTCCCTCTCTCTACTTCTTCTTTCTCCCCCCTGCTCTAAGATCCTACCTTACATAAATAACTCGCCCCTCCAGGCTGCCTTCGACAGTCAGTATAAGAAGGAGAAGACACTCGGGAATAAAGAAGTCGTTCGCTAAGAGATGTGAAGAGAAATAATGGCTCCGATGACTGATGGTGCTGGGGAATTATGCGAACTCTAAGCCGGTTCCATCATCTCCTGCCTGTCATTCAACTTCTTATATCCTGTCGTAGTTTTTTCTTATTTCATAAGATCTAATTATAATGGAAGTTGTTATAACGTAATGTGTGTTTCATTTTCTTAATTTTCACCGTTCCATGACAGTAGATTCATAACAAGACTGCTTCTTCGGAGCCCGCTAAAAGTAATATAATGTACTAAGTCCTTTTTAAGTTCGAAATAGATCAAGTGCTTTACATGCAGTAGAACATTTTAAAATTTTGACAATGCTTCGAGTATACGAAAAAAAATCTATTGATTGTAAATTCTTATTTGAAATGCCATCCTTATCATGAATATATACCCGTAAGAAGGGTCGAAAATAATAATTTGACAAATAATAACCATAAAGAACCAGTAAAAACAATTTTGTATAGAATAATGTAAACAATGGGATTTAAGCTATTGTTTCATCAAAGAAGACTGTACAACGATTAGTTATTTTATTAAAACAATTTTTAAAAAATTTAAACTGTACCACTTAGGGTGTAAAGGTTAGGAGTGTAGTACTTTATTAGAAAGTACTATTACTTGTCCAACGATTGTGTAAGGAGTAGATTTAGTCAAAATTACCCTTGAATACTAGATTTGTACTCAATCAAGGGTACTTTGAGTCAGTGACACAATGCCTTATCATTCATTTAGCAACCCACTCCCACTTATAAAACAATATAAAATTAAAATGATCAAATTTTCACTATATTTTTTTTATCTTTAATTTCTTTTTCTTTTTTTAGTTGCACCTGTAAATGTACAACCAGAAATGGAATCTTTTATCCAGTCATAGCATGAGCTGGCTGAGGGAGATAGCATCCAGTGGTGCATCCTCCTGACGTTAACTAAATTATTACACTAGGAGGTCTCGCACCCAACTCCTCTTCAGCCTACGCCGAGTTACGTCAGGAATGTCGTGGTTTGCCATCTGTCGTATAAATTTATTGGAATGTCCATGTAGCGTGTTGTGAAACCGTTTGTAAGTCCTATGAATGTGGTCCGTTACAATCAGAATGCGTAGGTCGGTGTGAGTGGTCTCGTTTGAAACGTATAGTGGTGAGTTTGTTGCCAGTCTTAAAAATTTTGATTGAAAAGTTTGTATTTTCTGAATCTGTGTCTTTTAGTTAGGTTTTAGTAAGTAATCGTATACGTTAACTTTCTGTCTGAGCGATAATTTAGAACGTCTGAGAGTATAAAATATAATTGTTTCAGTCGGAAATTTAGCGTTTTACGTTTTGTCTTGAGGTGTGGGCCCCATTTCAACCTTCTGTCATAGGTAAGTCCTAAATAAGTTACTGTGTTTGTTTGTGGTATAGGGTGATTGTCAATGTAAACTGAAGGCCATGTTTTGTGTTGTAGAGTAAATGTGACATGTTGAGACTTGTCGTGATTAATCTTAATTTTTCATCGTGTGTACCATGTCTGTATATTGTTTAGAGTATGTTGTTATGTTAATGTGGCCTGTAAAGGGTCTGTGTTTCTCGAAATGATAGTAGTGTCTTTTGCATAAGTCGCAGTGAGTATGTTGTCGTTTGAGGGACACCTGCAAATATTGGCTTCATTGATGAGATCACTGAGCTTTGTCGGACATAAAGGAAACGGTCATGAAGAAATGATTGTAAAATTAAATAGTAGGTGCTTGAGAGAATTGGCTTTTCACCATAAAATTCAAACATACACGCACAAAAAGACTATAAAATTTAAAATAAACATTAAACAGATCTCAATGCGGACGATGTTCAGCTAGTTCCCACACCAACTTTTTATTTCAAATTTTTATCGATGCTTCTAAGGTCATCCGAGTCACTTGGTCCACAGTGAACTGAATCCCTTGGTGTTATGTGGACAGCATAACACAAGACAACATAACATTTCTGTAAAAGAAAATAAGTGATAATAATAAGCGAAGCGCTCGTAAGGAACCATTAAGCGGAATTTTCCTTGGTTCTTTATAAAAATATCCTTAGATAATTTTGGTCATTATAATTCATAGGACTTCTTCATATGCAAATAGCGCATAAGAAAGTTTAGTTTTTACAAATTATTAGCGCCCGATTGCCCTTTCCACCAAAGAAACATCTACACCAGCATTTCATTATGATATGCTATTTCATGCCTGATATCTATGGGATGCCCGGGTAATTACAAAAGATATATAATTACTGAAATGTTAAAAATTATTGATATTAATTCAAATTAGCTGTCTTTAAAACCCGTCAACTCTTAGTTTCCTCTCTTGTTTTTCCCAATTTTGACTATGGCTGCCTGTTATATCTCGGGTAATCTCGAATCTAAACTTAAACGTCGTATGAAAGGCGCAGTACAATTTATTTTCGGTATCAGCAGAGATACGCAC
>NW_027110416.1:629235-637773 GCF_000696795.3 Halyomorpha halys
AATCCCGTACTACTAGGTCCCGTTTATCTGACATCTACCCTCCACCTCACCGAACTGCTGAGTTTGATAAATCGTTTTTTACCCGAGCTGCATCTCTGGAACTCTATTCCATCTAGCATACGTCATGTACCAACCCTTTCCTTGTTATATCCCTTATATTTCACTACCTTTTGCTTCACCAATATGACCCATTATTACCATAGTACAGATATTTTGTAATTAGCTTTTAGTTTTGTTTTTACCTAGACAGTTAGTTTTTTAATTAATCTATTTTTTTTTCTCTCTGTACATAAGTTATAATTAAGTGTGGCCAATAAATGTTATTGTAAAATTAAAAGGCTTTTGTGAATGTTCTAAAGATACCTAGTAGAATAATAAACCATTTTTCATTTAATTTCATTACCGTGTGTGTCAATAAGATATCTTCCTCAAATATTATTACCATTGAATATATACTGCTATGGAGATTTAATCGGGATTCCAGGATAATCGCTGAAGGCAATTATCCAAAAATAAGTTAATTAATTATATATTGGGTCCTGAAAGACTATTATTATGATTGGATTCTTTTCCAAAGGCTTTTTGTGTGTGTTACCAGTTTACCAATTAAATGCCTTTATATTTATAAAATGTTGTTACTATTAATTATATAGTATAATAAAGGGCGGTATATTGGGTTGTATAATAGTATATAAACTAAATAAAGAGATTAACTATTTATTTACAATTAATTACTATGATTAAAATGGTTATAATAATTCAGATAAAGGTTGGCATAAAATATAGATTATTACTTATTGGTTAATTTATACTTATAGCTGCTGATGCCGTGGGATGTAGTGCCGTAGGTGTCGTTCATAAAGGATGTCCAGGTCTCGTGGGCCTTCCCACGACTTCGTCTGGTCGAAGTGCATCTTCTAAGCCTGCCTCTTGACTGTCTCCGTCTAGCCCTGACTCTTGACTGTCTCCGTCTAAGTCTTCCTATTGACTCATCTAGATTTCCTGTGTTTTCTCCCACTTCCCTTTTAGGGCGTTACCTTATTTTTTAATCTCATTTTTCATTGGCCATCGGTGACCGAACGCTTCCGAGGAAGCCGTTCACCTCCTCAGGCCCGAGAGGGGGTGGTAAAGTTTGACATGTCCAGGAAGGCCCTGCTCCTGCTTAATTTGATTCCGGTCCCTCATCACATCTTGTCATTTTTGTTAGAACACTTAAAGGTTAGCCAATCTAATTTTCTCAGGGGACTCTGGTAATGTGACAAACTTAAAACAGATGTTTTCATATCCGGGGACGCCGTAAAGGGTTCGCAGAAAGATACCCTGACCAGGTATAGGGGCAGATGACGAAACACCTTAATAATACCCAGGATTGTCAAAAGGTCAATACATAGCAATACTATATTAGATAGTAGTATAAGTTTCAACGCTACTTAACTGAACAGAATATTTATTTACGATTTAATATACCGATTCAAAGAAATATATTAACGATTCGAATAACAAACTTATATTTTATAATAAACAATAAAATATAATAACAATGATTAAAATTGATTGTTCGTCATAAAATATTTTTTAAATTATATATGAATGCCTAGCTGGGTGGGGCGGAAAGCTGCAGGTGGATTTTCCTTAAAAAAATATAACCTTAAACCGTTGCAGCCAAGCTATACTGAAAATCAGGATATGCATTAAGTATAAAAATATAGTTGACGATTTTATTAAATGTTCCGTAAAGGCTACCGCTTGATATGCAATAGATTGATCGAATTTAAAAAGCTTGCTACATAGACTAAAGATTGAATCTGCTTTCTTATAAGATATTACTTTAAGGTATATGCCTTGGACAGTAAATTCAATGATTGATGATATTTTTAATGAATCCTAAGAGAGTGTTTTTGGAAATGAAGAGGCAGATAAATTGGCCTAGCAGTGAGCCTACATAGTCAGTCTGCTATTTAGCAGAAGTGGCAAAATCTTAAGAAATCCTACACACAATTAGCTGAAGGTAAACAATGGGAATGCTCTTTTCAGACAGAACCGCTGCGTACCATTGTCTTAGTCTTAGGGACAATCAGGTGACTACCTAAGTATGCTTACAAGGACTTCTTCCAGCAGAATCTCCATTGAATTATAATCCTTAAAATACCCATATTTACCTTAAGCCATTCAGTTGAGATAGCGGCTCATTATTTCCATTTATGTTCTTGCAATGGAAGGCATAGAAATTTCATAGATGACCCTAGAAACTAAACAAAGCTTCTAGGAAACGGATGATGGAACTCTTAACTTCAATCTTGGTGTGGTAAAGAAACAACATGCGAGCATATTTCCCCTTCTTAACTGATCATAAGAACTATATATTGACTGATATATCGCTAATTCCTATAATATCATTAAGTTGATCACTATAAGCTACAACTTAATGATGTTATTAGTGCAAATTTTTAATTTTTAAAATTAAATCACTAGATTAAAAATTACCTAAGATTTGATCTTTACACAAATTTCTGTAGTTTCTCACTGCCACCTACAATTTTTTCCACTTTTTTTTTTCCTATATTCTAAAATTCGGTAAATTATTGTTATAATGTTATAATAAAATGTTGTAAATTATGTTTTCAATATGAATGGGATAACATAAGTATACTTTTTCATTTATGAAAAATAAACAAATATCTAAGAAACTCTTTTAGATTTGCAATGAATTGCAAAATCACAATATAAAGATCTCAAAAATATTAAGGACTTAGTCAGTATAAGAACGAAATCAATCAATATACTTCTACACTTACTCTACATAAATGAAAGAAGAAATAATGTTTTTATAACTCGGAAAAAAATTAACAATGTGTCACTGATTCGTTCACAACGAAAAAAAAACTAAATCAAACATTAACACATCAATTATTTGGTCCGAAATGAGTAGGGACATTATATCAGCCAGTGACCTTATATAACCAGTAGTGACCATATAAAACCGGCACTTGGTCAAAATTCTGAATCTAATCCGTGAAACGCACCAAGTAAAGAATGTCAACAGAATAGTACAAGAGCCGGGAAGAAAAAAAGGCAGTTATCTCACCCCAATTTTTGATTAATTTAATGAAAACTATGTATAATTACTAGTCAAAATTGATGAGTCTGCCATGTATATGTAGGAGGATTTTTCATTCGGAGATCTATATCTTAAAAACTACCAACAACACTAGAAAATCGAAGAGAACATTATTTAAAGGAGAGTAAATTTGCTGAAATATTTGCCCTAAAAGAGCTATTTATGTCCAATAGTTTTCGAGATATAGCTTTTTAAAAAGCAAAATTTCTTAAAAATCTACTGAAAGATTAGTAGTTAGTTAATTTATTTTGAGAAATCTATATCTCAAGAACTATGTGACGTATAGAGGTCTATTAGCACTCAAATTAAAGCTGGTTGAATGGACTATAAACAAGTTTATGACCTTTACCTTCGTTAGGAATAGTAGTTTTCATAATATTTGCTAAAATAAATTGATTTATAGTTGTTCGGATAATAAGTTCGATTTATCAAAAACTACATTTCAGAAACCATTGGACGTACAGATGTCTGCCAGCGCTCAAATTAAAGCTAGTTAAATTTACTACAAAATAGTTAATAGTTATGTTTTTCTTTGTAGAAGTACTAGTTTTTATGATATTTGACAAAATAAACTCACAAAATGCTAATTTCTTGTTGTTGGTATAAAATGATGGATTTTGAAAAATATATCTCTAGATCTATAAGACGCACATATGTCTGCCAACACTCAAAATAAAGGAAATTTAATTTACTATAAAGTAGTTCATGACACCTTTCTTCGTAGTGGTAGTAGTTTTTATGATATTCACATATGAATATAAATTTGGCAAATCAAAATTTGTCCGAACAACTATAAATCAATTTATTGTGGAAAATTTCATGAAAACTACTGCTCCTACGAAGATAAACATCATAAACTACTTTATAGCTCATTAAACGAGCTTTAATTTGAGTGCTAATAGACATCAGTTTGTCAAATGGTTTTTGAGATATACATTTTTCAAAATAAATTCACTAACTACTGATCTTTCAGTACGTCCCATAAATTTTTATGAAACGTTGCTTTTTAAAAAGCTATATCTCAAAAACTATTTAACGTAAATAACTCTATTAGGGCTCATATTTTAGGAAATTTACTCTTCTTTAAATGACTTTTTCTTAGATTTTCTTGTGTTGTCCCTACTTTTTAAGGTATAGAGCTCCGAATGAAAAAATAATTTTTTTTATCGCTTTGAAACAGCGGCCATTTTTTATTAGCCTACCTATACTTGGCAGACTCATCAGTTTTGACTATAAATTATACATAGTTTTTATTAAAGTAATCAAAAATTGGGGTTAGATAACTGCCTTTTTTCTCCTCTTGGGCTCTTGTACTAGAAAGAATGGGTTAATAGCGTTTCAAACTAAGCCAATTTTAATAGTTCAGGATCGGCCCTTTGTTTTTGTTTTTTTTTGCCAAAATAAAATTAAGCCTTTCCTGGTTGTTCCATTGGACCCTGTCCTACTCCCTCTGGGGAACCCCAACTCAGCATTCAGCATATATTTTATTATTATTATTACCACGAAGGTAAATGGCTCATGGTCAGTGTATACACAGTATACAAACTGGAACATCCACATCACTGTTTTTAGACTTGCTTGATTCCTTGCTGTCCATCCGTTGTCCATGAGTTCAGTCAGATGGAATATACTTCGAAAATATTTTCAGAAGATGTATCTAGATTATTATTGGAAATGATAATGGCGTTTTGATGAAGAAGGGGTGAGTGCGGATAGGAAATCATCATTGTCAATTTTACGAGGAGAGGATGGTCCATCTTCAAAAATCAAAAGCTGAACTGTTTCGGCAGTCAGGGTCATGTGGGTAATTAACATCACATAATAATAGACACCGTTACACCGCTGCGAGAAGGTCTGCAAGCCGTTGTGGATTTAAAATAAATGTAAGTTTCTTGTCTAGGGTTTAGATACATGAACCTGGTTGCTGGGAATACAATGTCTAAGATACACGTATTTTACATCTGGTAGCAGTGTAAACGGTGTCTGACAGACACTGTACAATCTACAGGAACAGCGCTGGTTATTACTCCAAGGCAGCTGGGACAAACTTTAAGGTTACTATGCACTTTTGGAAAGTGGGGGAAAAGGTACTAAGAGTTTGTGAATCAAAGCTGAAGCTGAAACATGAATGCAGTTCTGCCAAATTCCTATCCTTTAAAATTCTGTGTCTGTCAGACACCGTATGCTCACTGAGGATTGAGTAAAGGCCAGCATATATTTTGTTATTATTACAATGGAAGTAAATGGCTCATGGTCAGTGTATACATAGTATATTTAGTCAGTATTGTATATGAAGTATAGCATAGACTTAGACGTATTTACGGAATTGGGAGCACTCCAGTCAGACAAATACTGTTCTTCATCATCACGCCGGGCGAATCGATATTTTTATGCTTTCACTTACCTCTTTATGAAATATTTAGTATGGAGAAGTATTGCGATCGAAAACAAATTCGAATCCCTGTTTTTTACGGATATAAACATTTTTTAGGTCATCTGAGTCCAAATAACTAGGTCTAGCAAAATATTTTATGTGTGTGTGTAGGTAGTCAACCTAGATCAAAAACGAAAAGTCGTACGAAAGTGAAATTAGCTATTTAAAGCGGGGATTTAGACTGGGGTGTAACTGCCACTTTTTCGATAAAATCGACTCATCGAAAGTCCTACTTTAGAGAATCGAGTTTTCATTTTTGTCTTGATTTTCTCAACAATTACCGTAGCGATTATGAATAAACTTAGTATCTCAATGTTCAATTGAATGATTTTTTTTTTAATATCAGATAGGTTTTATTCTCATCCAAATAATTTGAAAGGGCTTAAATGACGAATGTTTAAATACTATTCTTCTAAAGTACCTTTAATTTGGTTTATTTGAAAGCAATAACCAGTCCTTATTATTGGCAGTAGCAAAAAAAAAAACGAATAAATACAATTTATTAAAGAATTTGAACAATAACTAAAAGAAAAAAAAATGAAACCGCTGGATAACTCCCGATTGTATACCTATGTGTACGATTTCACTATCTTTCGTTTAAATGTTGTATTATTGACAGAAAAAAAGTTAATATTGATTATTTACTCCTTATGAACCCTAAATTATGAGTTTTTATAACAACACAAAAATAAAAATGCTTCGTTCAAAATTTCCGCCTCTATGATATATTTTTTTTTCTAAAATCAAAAATGAGTACTTGAAATTCGGGAAAGTAAGTTGGGTGGTATGTGAATGTTGTGTTATGCGACGACCACTTAAGATTTACAGGGAATATTGTTCAAGAGGATATCATCAAAATTCCACCCTAGAGGGAAGAAACGACACCTATTCACTGCCTTATAACGGTGAAACAAACTCTTTTTAAATTTTTTTTCACATAAAAGATGGTGGCATCATATTAATTGTCATTAATTGACATAAACTTTGTTATTTATAAGAAATAAATAAATCTTTAATGTTTGATTCTAGAACCAGATTTTGTTTGTTTTAACAACTTTTAAGTTCACACTAGTTCTAACGTATTTTATTTTTTTTTTTTTTGTACAGTCTAAGTTTAATTTAAAAATTCTTTCTTTATCTTTTATTAAATTTTAATCTGATAATTTTGAGTTTGCATTTTTTTTCTTTTAGTTTCAGGAGATTTTTATTTAATTTTATTACAATTTAAGTTTGAAATATAATATATTAAACATTTAACTATTTTCATTTCTTAATCTTTCTCAACCATTACGGAATCTTCCATCCAAGCCAAGGTTTCTTTTGAACTCCTGTTCGCTGCACAGCGGTGGAAATTGTGGAAAAACCCTCCAAAATGAAATGTGTCTAATCATGTTGATGAGTACAGTTTCTTACACTCAATTCCTTAGTTTCTCTGAAATAGCCAGTAGCATCGAGAATTACAATTGGAGTCGATAGACAATTGCATCAAGAAACGGTTCATGAATTTCCACTCCCATTTACCGACCGTTAAAGGAGCAGTGACCTACAACTTGTGAAACACAACCTCAGCTTGAAGACTGAAGCTCAGGATGACTGCAGAACATTCTTTTATAAATTCTATTAATCACATTACTTCTGTTTATTGTTTTTTTTTCTCTTCCTCCTTTTTTTCAAAATAACTTTGTTTTTTACGCATTGGAGGGCGATTGTTTGTTTCGTTAGGTCTACGAGTGTCATTATGTTGTTATTAACTTTACTTTTTTCTCTTATTAAGAATTATCATATTTTGGTAATTATAACGTTGTATATAGGTGGCAGTGTCTTTTGTATGAGACTATATGACCCCCCTTATAACCAATTGTTAAGAAACAAAAAAATGATAAATGAAAATTGTTAAAAAAATGTAACTGTTATATCACCATGTATGGACCACCGGGTCGTCCTGGTATTAAGTAAATAAAAAGAATACCTTCAAATACCGACAAATGAATACACCGTAATTGATTCTCCTATTAAACAATACCATACAGTATAGTATATAATAATATAGATACTCAGCAACATTGACCATTTATAAAGGTGTAGTTGTGGGTATCTTGAGGTTATTCTTGAAGAAGAGCAGGTTGGCAACAATACAGAGGATGGCTCTGCTGCGAGTCACTCGAGCGTACCCAACAGTGTCTCATGAGATGGTACAGGTATTAGCTGGAGGAGTGCCTATCGATCTTCTCCTGCAGGAAGACCATTATCGACACAAGAAAAAGAGGGAAGGTATGGCGTATTTACCGGAGAACCTCTAAGCGTGTGTTGGTGAAAACCCTAAAAGATGGAAGAGGAACCTTCGAGAAGAAACCTTGCGAGAATGGAATCGACGGTGAGTGGATTGCTCAAAAGGGGGTACCCTAAGGAAGTACTTTTCTACCGTTGGTTCACGCATAGAATCAATGTGGGTCCTCTCCGACTACTGGATCTCTCAGTTCCTCACGGGGTATTGGGGTTTCCGAGCTAAGCTTGCTGCACATGGCATAAACATCGATCATATACGCCCAATTTGTCAAGTTCCAGAGACCGCCGTATTTGCCTGTACCGCCTATGAAGCACTGAGAGCAATCTTCCTGAGCTGATGAAGAAAAAAACTAACCGCACTACAAGACCTTCGTGTACCGGTGGAAGGAAGGTGTGGGATCCACTCACTTCGCCATGGTTAGAAAAGAATAAGCTACACTAGCAAGGCCTCTGTAGAAGAGCAAGATATATTTTTTAGCTGTGTGCACCGCTATGTAAATGTTTGTCATATGCATCAATGAGTTGTACCCACTGCTGCGAACTCCCGTATTCTCTAATAGGCAGGGTGGGGTGATAAATAAATAAATATTAAATATTTATAATATATTATGAGTTTTTACCGGTTGTTGTTATTTTGTTTAAACTATCCAACAAAATATGTTTCAGCCAAGTCAATAATAAAGAATGTTATTAGTATTGA
>NW_027110416.1:639021-644021 GCF_000696795.3 Halyomorpha halys
AGTATATAATAATATAGATACTCAGCAACATTGACCATTTATAAAGGTGTAGTTGTGGGTATCTTGAGGTTATTCTTGAAGAAGAGCAGGTTGGCTACAATACAGAGGATGGCTCTGCTGCGAGTCACTCGAGCATACCGAACAGTGTCTCATGAGGTGGTACAGGTATTAGCTGGAGGAGTGCCTATCGATCTTTTCCTGCAGGAAGACTAATATCGACACAAGAAAAAGAGGGAAGTTATGGCGTATTTACCAGAGAACCTCCAAGCGTGTGTTGGTGAAAACCCTAATAGATGGAAGAGGATCCTTCCAGAAGAAACCTTGCGATAATGGAATCGACAGTGGGTGGATTGCTCAAAAGGGGCTACCCTAAGGAAGTACTTTCCTCCCATTGGTTCACGCCTAGAATCAACGTGGGTCCCCTCCGACTTCTGGGTCTCACAGTTCCTCACGGGGCATGGGGGTTTCCGAGCTAAGCTCGCCGCTCATGGCATAAACATCGATCATATACGCCCAATTTGTCAGGTTCCTGAGACCGCCGTATTTGTCTGTACCGCCTATGAAACACTGAGAGCCAAGATGATGAGGGAAACAGGACTCTATGTTCTGACTGAGAGCAATATTCCTGAGCTGAAAATATATTTCAGCCAAGTCAATAATAAAGAATGTTATTAGTATTGACCATTTTTTCAACCTTTGGGAGGGTGTTACTAGAATAAGGTGAGAACAATAATTACTTGGAGTCCGAATAGCATTTTACTTAAAGGGAAAAAAAATTAATGGTGAAAAAATTTAGGTTAGTATTTTTACCCATGAAAATATTATCAAAATTTAAAAAAAAAAAATAATAAATACATTCCATTGAATTCAGCACCCTGAATAATATTGGAATTAATGAGAACTATAGAAGATTTAAGTTATTTAGAGATTTTTGCCCAAAAATGGCATTTTCCCCCCACTGAGCGCTGTAAGGTTATAAAATGTCACATAATAAAAACAAAATAAAATAAACTAGTCGATCGATCGCTGACAAATGATATCTCATAACATGAAAAAAAATCATGTTTAGTCTCATGTAACTATAGCGTCATCGATTTGAGCGACCTCGTATTTATGGGATGATATGTCAGATATATGTGGAAAATAAAATGTCATGACATTTAATATGATAACTTTCCTGGGGTAGTAATTAACTTGTGTCGGTAACAATTAACAATCAAGAAACTTAACAATACCATTGAATTATGCTATGCCTCCTTAGAATAATTAAACATACATAAACACCGAACATGAAAAATTTTTATATTTTGTTTTGGTGTCAGAAGTGATTAAGTCTCTAATTAATTCCAATAAATCCCATCAAATCACGTACACCCTCCGTCGTAAACCCATGATTTCCTGACTCACAGTATCCTTTAATAATACCCCACTTATTCCTCTGGAACAGATCCGTTATTTAGGACTACATCTGGACAAATGGCTGAATCGGAATCTTCATACCAGACTGAAAAGACTAGAAAATGCCGACAACATAGACAAATGGTCTAAACTTCCAAATAATTACAAAAGAATCATATATGTGACTATAATAAGGCCTATCTGAATTTACGGAGGTGAACTTTGGGGCTCCACTAAATCTTCGAATTACTCTCGCATGCAATCATTAAAATCCAAAATCCTTAATGTCCCCTTCCTTTGTGACAAAGCAACTCCTCCATCAGGACCTCAATGTTCCATATGTTGCGAATTTGGCCAGAACCAGATATTACTCCTTTTATGATAAACTTTCTAACAACCCAAACCCACTTGTTTCTAACCTGGTTTCTGCGTCACTACTTTATAATCCTTCATTCATAAAAAAACTTTTCTTTTGAGGTTAATGACTTCCAATTTAATGAAATTTTTTATTAAAATTATCACTACGTGGTACAACGTTTCAGGACCACTGTCCCATATTCATGCACC
The DNA here is from genome assembly GCF_000696795.3 of Halyomorpha halys. Classification (NCBI taxonomy): domain Eukaryota; kingdom Metazoa; phylum Arthropoda; class Insecta; order Hemiptera; family Pentatomidae; genus Halyomorpha; species Halyomorpha halys. Next base: position 640,987 of record NW_027110416.1, read on the forward strand.
TTAAACCTCAAAATTTCTTCTAAGATATCCTGTCACAATTCGTGCATCTTCACTACTCCTTAGCATAGCCATCACTCTCTCTATAATCCTCCAATATCTGAAGAGAAGCACGCCTCGAGATATTCTCTAGAATTGTTATTGGAGTTCTATTAATGGGTTGATTCTCTACATTTCTGTATCACCTCGTTTTATAACTAACATTAAATTTACTTGTATATATTTCAATACATTTCAAAACATCAATAAATAAATCTAAGAAAATGGTCAGGGTTGTCTTTTTAGCCTGATAAAGTCCTGCAAAGTGGGGCGAAACGTAGGACATGAAATAGTTAAATAAACTATTTGTTCTTTTTTGACCGCAACCATCTAGCCAACCAACTAGCCATCTTCTTATATTTAAGTTTTACGGTCAACTATATATATATATATATACATACAATAAATAAATCATTTTAAATTTGTTTAATTTCTCACATTAAGTTACTAAATTTCTTTTCATCTTGTAAGTCTTTGGTCTGTCAAACTATTGAAATTTTTTTTATAATGTAGGCGTAAATTTATTATCCAAGTTAAATTCTATCATTGGACACTTATTTCCTTTTCAAAGCTGGTAAAGAATGATTGTTTTTATTCTTAAGTGCAATGATTTATTTTATTCTTTACCCATATATTCTATCCTTATCTTAAATTATAATATATTTAATAACAATTCATGTAGTTTTTTCATATTCATTATATAAATACTTTACATTTGCAAATTATTTGTGAAATGGTAAAATTACGAAGAAACACTTGAAATTGAAGCATTCTTTAATCTTTAAAAAATAATTGACGAACTGTTAAAAAAAAATTATAAAAGTAAGTTATGAAATGATTTTTACGGAAAAATCATACATTTGTTTGTTTTATTTATTGACATTTACATCTTTTTTACATAAAAATATATTTCGTAAATTTAGTATTAGATGATTATGGATACAGGGATGTATTGAAACTATTCTTTGCTAGAAAATTTTACGTTAGAAGCTCTCGAAACCATCTTCTTTTTAAGCTCTTCGGAGTATTGTAAGAAATGAAATCTGAAGCAAGTTTAGTAACTAGTGGGTTTGGGTTTGTTGTGAATTTTATAATAGAAGGATTGATATTTGATTCGCGCTAAATCGGTTACGTAAGAAAAATTAAGGAATTTATGAATGATTTTATTTGTGAGGTAGGTAGCAAGGATTTTGGATTATAAGGATTGGATACGGGAGGATCCGATGGTTTCGTGGAGCACCAAAGCTCATATTCGTATGCCCAGATTGGCCTTCTTATTACAGTCATGTAGAACAGTCTTTTCTAATTAATCGGAAGTTTAAACCACTTGTCTAGTAAGTTTGTGTGAGGTTAAAAATGCCAAACAAACTAAACTTTTCTTTAGTTTTAGTCTTTTTGCCCAGTAAAACTCCTCTCTCCCCATCCTCCCACCTGTTTATATAAATATATATATGTTTGTTATGTTGCCAGTGACTGTAGACGGGTTGCGGTGCTACCAGTGCGGGCAATACACAGACGGTGTTGGCTCCATAACGCCCTGCCTCAACTACACAGCGAGGCATCTCAAGGATTGTCCGCCAGAGCTCTCACAGAATTGCATCGTGAGTAATTTTTGTGACATAAAACTTGAGTAGTTCTTAAAATAAGAAGTAGCAGATCGGTTTTAATGATTCTCTCTGTAGCTAATAAGCTACAAATAGGATTCGATGATTTAGTATATTTCCACTAACTTAACAAAAAATACAATCAAAGCTTCTCTCTATAAGGCTTATTAACTGAAAAGTTGTATTTTTCCTAAAAGATTGGCGTCTGTTCAGAAATTTGGACAACTTCCTTTGTGGTCAAAGCGCATTTTCTAACTTCATTTCTTTACAAAACCCTGAATTTTTCAGTCCTGGGATTGAAATGTTGGGAGAAGTGTGAGGAGAATGAAGGTAAATATTTTAAATATATTTTTTTTTATTTCAGAAGGTTGTTTTACTAAATAACCTGGTATGTTAAAACTGACATTTCAAATGGAATGGTCAAATACATGAGATGATAATTTATTCATAAAAATTCCTGATAAATTTGCTCAAAACAATGTTTCTACTGTCATTCCAATCAATTGCTTATATATGTCGCTTAAAATTCTAAATAAATGTTTAGAACAGGTTTATACCATTATTAATTTATGTTTTAATTGTTTGTTAACTTATTTTTTAATTTTATTAATATGAATATTTCAATAAATACTTTTACATTTGATTGTTTGCTTGTTATTTAATATGCATAGTGACATAAAAATCAACTAAACAGAATTTTTCCACTTATATTCTTTTTTTCAATTTTATGTCATAAATATGTTTTGTTCTGTCATATTTAAGTACAAAAATTTATATCCTGTTCTTAACCTATTAAATAAATATAGGGAAAGAGTTTTCATAATGGCGAAACTAAAAAACACTTTCCGAGTGACCCAGTCAGTTAGTCCTATTAATTTTACATTTACGTCATTCTTCATTAATTTGTAAGACATTTTATGTTAAATATTACTTTTTCTCGTTGTAAAAAAAGATCAAAAGTATAAAAAGCATTAGTATAAAAAATTCTAAAAGCAAAAGTATAAAAAAAATAAACGATAAAAGTTTAAAAAATATAAAAAGCAAAAGCATAAATATTATAAAAACAATGAAAAAAAATATAAAATTGTACAAAAATTTATATTCTGTTCTTAACCTATTAAATAAATATAGGGAAAGCGTTTTCATAATGGATGATAATCAACTAAACAGAATTTTTCCCCTTATATTCTTTTTTATCAATTTTATGTCATAAATATGTTTTGTTCTGACATATTTAAGTACAAAACTTTATATCCTGTTCTTAACCTATTAAATAATATGTTAGGGAAAGAGTTTTGGTGAAACTAAAAAACACTTTCCGAGTGACCCAGTCAGTTAGTCCTATTAATTTTACATTTACGTCATTCTTCATTAATTTGTAAGACATTTTATGTT
>NW_027110416.1:648121-649589 GCF_000696795.3 Halyomorpha halys
AAAAAAAAGAGCAACAGTATAAAAAGCATTAGTATAAAAAAAACTAAAAGCAAAAGTATAAAAAATATAAACGGTAAAAGTTTAAAAAAATGTAAAAAGTAAAAGCATAAATATTATAAAAACAATGAAAAACATATATAAAATTGTACAAAAAATTATATTCTGTTCTTAACCTATTAAATAAATATAGGGAAAGCGTTTTCATAATGGATGAAAATCAACTAAACAGAATTTTTCCCCTTATATTCTTTTTTTCAATTTTATGTCATAAATATGTTTTATTCTGGCATATTTAAGTACAAAAATTTATATCCTGTTCTTAACCTATTAAATAAATATAGGGAAAGCGTTTTCTAAATGGATGAAAATCAACTAAACAGAATTTTTCCCCTTATATTCTTTTTTTCAATTTTATGTCATAAATATGTTTTATTCTGGGATATTTAAGTACAAAAATTTATATCCTGTTCTTAACCTATTAAATAAAAACTATTAAATAAATAAAGGGAAAGAGTTTTCATAATGGCGAAACTAAAAAACACATTTCGAGTGTGCCAGTCAGTTAATCCTATTAATTTTACGTTTTCGTCATTCTTCATTAGTTTGTAAGAAATTTTATGTTAAATATTACTTTTTCTCGTTGTAAAAAAAAAAGAGCAAAAGTATAAAAAATACTAAAAGCAAATGTATAAAAAATATAAACGGTAAAAGTTTAAAAAATATAGAAAGTAAAAGTATAAATATTATAAAAACAATGAAAAAAAAATATAAAATTGTACAAAACTTTATATTCTGTTCTTAACCTATTAAATAAATATATGAAAAGCGTTTTCATAATGGATGAAAATCAACTAAACAGAATTTTTCCCCTTATATTTTTTTTTCAATTTTATGTCATAAATATATTTTGTTCTGACATATATAAGCGTTTTTACATTTATAGAAAGAAAAAAAATTAATTTAGAATTGTTAAAATCTATTTGGGGTTAAATATTCAGCTGTAAGCTGTTGGAGATAAATATCTCCCTAGAGGTTGGAGGTTAAGCCAGGAGCTATATACATTGCCCTTCTTCCCCTGGGTTGTATTCAACTGGCACAACCAATCTCCAAATTGACTCTCGTCTCGTTCCTAACAGAAAGGAACGAATATACGAAAGAGTCGGCTCTATCAGAAATAGATATCTTTATACAATCCAGTTCAGTTGACTCCTTATTCATATATATACAGTTATTCTATTAGAAGATTTGTATAAGAGTTAGTACAAGCAAATAATTTCTTATTACTCAAAATTGTACTATGATCTAATTATAAAATTAAACAACGAATGAAGTGGTATTAGGTCATGCTATCTGTAATGACAGTACTCTAACGCGCAATAAAGAGTACAATAAAAATTTGCAATAATATAAATTTAAATATATACCTTTATTTATTTAAATATATAAAACAATGTCCTGCAGGAGTCTG
>NW_027110416.1:650890-651573 GCF_000696795.3 Halyomorpha halys
GGAAGAATGCTAATCTAATTAGCTAAGAAGTATTCCTAATTTAATAAATGAAAGAAATTGAAATTATATTTTTCGGTATTTCTTTTTAATTAAAAAATGTCAGCCACCATTCGTAGTTAGGCTGTGGCGTCCGGAAATGAAGTTTGGGTTTCAGCTTGGCATACCTTAAAAAACCTAACTCACGTTTTTTTAAAAAAATTATGTAACTCACCTTAAGATTGGTTTAAAGGATAGTCATCAATACCTTTAGGTAATATAAAAACAGTTAAATAAAAATCTGCTTGTATAAACATCTTTACATAAAAATCTGGCATTGTGTACGCATCACAAAACAATTACTTCCTCTTTCATCCCGGATAAGATAATGTGCTATGCTTCACTATCACAATACTTTCTCATACTAATTTTCAAAATGTACCTTTCAGTTTTTTAATTTTAGTTAACCTACATTTGAACTTTTTAGAAGATAGGACGACTAACTCAATAAAATCATTCTTAGTATTTTCAACATTTATTCTAGAACAATAAATATTTGAGCGGAAGATAAATTTTGTATTTTTATACTTTTGGTTTTTATATTTTTTTTATACTATTGATTTTTATATTTTTTATACTTTTGCTTTTTTTATACTATTGATTTTTATATTTTTTATACTTTTGCTTTTTATATTTCTTATAATTTT
>NW_027110416.1:653268-654672 GCF_000696795.3 Halyomorpha halys
TAATAAAAAATATAAAAAGCAATAATATAAAAAATACAAAACGCAAAAGTATAAAAATATAAACAGTTAAAATATAAAAAATGAAGTAATTATTTAAATTTTTTTTCGAAATTATTTAAAGTGAAATAGAATTATAGAAATAGAAATAGAATATAAAGCACGAAACATGGGCGTTGATGACCTCAGGGTTTTACGCCCTTAAGCCCCAGACAACAACAACAACAATATAAAAAATACAAAAAGCAGAAGTATAAAATATATAAAAAGCAATGGTATAAAATATATAAAAAGCAAAAGTATAAAAAATATAAAAAGCAAAAGAATAAGAAACATAAAAAGCAATAGTATTAAAAATACTAAAAGCAATAGTATAAAAAATATAATAAGCCAAAGCATAAAAATTATAAAAGTCAATAGTTTAAAAAATATAAAAAGCATTAGTATAAGAAATACTGAAAGTAAAATTATAAACGGTATAAATTTAAAAAATATTAAATGCAAAAGTATAAAAAATATAAAAAGCAAAATCATAAATAATTTAAAAAAAAAATATCTATGAAAACGTACAAAAATTTATATCCTGTTCTTAACCTACTAAATAAAAACTATCTATTAAATAAATATAGGGAAAGCGTTTGCATAATGGCGAAACGAAAAAACGCATTCCGTGTGTGCCAGTAAGTTCGTCCTTTTATTTTAGCGTTTTTATCATTCTTCATTACTTTGTAAGACATTTTATGTTAAGTATTACTTTTTCTCATTTTTTGGTTACATATTTCAATGTATTTCCGTTGATAAACTCAAATTTGAAATATTCATGATCGGAATACTTTAATATATATTTCACAAATAAAGTATGTGATAGGTAAAAAACACATATCAGAAATTAACAATCAGGAAATTGTCCGAAGTAATAAACTAGCTGTTAAAAATGAGTATGGTCCTCTGCCACCCCTTAATGCCATTAATTTACTTCATGTTTAAATAACTAGATCCCTCTTCGAGGTCCTTTTAAGTTACCCTCTCATATTCTCTGTCATGTGAGACGTGACAGTTTTCTCTATCAATTTATTAGGTTGCCCTCAATGTTTTAGGATGTCATGATAATTTATCATGAAACCATTCGTAGGTGTTCGTTAGCTATTTGCATGCATAAGACACTAGGTTACATTTTTTTTTGCCATGTTACTTCAGTTTCTAATAAGTTACTTGAGTTATTTTTGTCTTGAAAATTTTTTTTTTGTTCATAAGTATTGTTTATCATATTAAAGTTAAACAGTGGTTCAAATAACCAGCTATCATTTCTATTACAATACTCATAAAAAAATTCATCTCCAAAATTAAAATAATCTGAATCCTTTTAGTTTACTTACTCACAAACTTTTTATAAGAATTTTTTTTCAA
>NW_027110416.1:657007-663338 GCF_000696795.3 Halyomorpha halys
AACTCCTTGAATATTTTAACAATTCAAAGTATTATTACTGCTCTGAAATTTAAAGAAAACATATTTCCTTATCTTTCCCTTTGAGCCGTTTAATTCAAGCACAATAAGAATGAAAGTCATTAAAGCTGTTACTTCATTTCTTAGGGACAAATGCTTACTTGCTACTTCATTGGGGCTTTCAAATGTTTTTGTCATTTAATTATGTTAAAGATTTTTACTGTGGAAAGAATATTAAGATATGTTTATTTTCAAAGTTTCAAAATTAAATAATTAATAATCTAGTAAAGTCCAGTTTTGATGATTTTTATCTGCACACATCCTGACCTAACTTAGCAATTATTGAATTATTGTTGGAAGTTAATAAGAAAAATACCTTAACTTTCCCAGATATCATAGTTTTCTTCTGATTATCAAATCTCCTCCCCCCCCCAAAAAAAAATGAAAGGCACACTCCTAAGCGAAAGCTCTAGTAAACAACTGAAAATTAATGTAATCAGTACTCTAAATTTTCAAAAAAGTATTGCACCACCTCTTCCAGACTATTTTTTCCTCATACTCATTTGTGTAAAAAATTTAAAAATGATTTGTGAAAAAATATTAATTTTTTATTTTAATCAAAAGGTGAACTAAAGGCATATATGACCAACGTTTTATACTCAGAGACAAAAATGATTAAACAATTAGAAACTAACATAGTTTCCATGGAACACGGTCGGTCGGACTTGAGCTTAGTGAAAGTGAGACAGGACAATGTCTTTCGTAGTTCATTTTATATAATTGTAAATTATAATACAAGCAAATACTAATTGGAAATCATCAAATAAGAAAAATATGAGATGGTATTATATAATCAAGATGACATATATATCTTGATTATATAGTACCATCTACCAAAGATTTCAAGTAAAAATATTGCAACTTGTTAATAGAAGATCACTGCTCTCCATTATTATTAATTATTGAACGATTACTTAAATCAACTAATGGGAAATCCATGAACTAGTAGGTGTCCTCCTCAGAGTAGTTTGAACCGCTCCCAGACGAAGGGGCAAGGGTAAAATAAGAGAGAAGAGTAAAAAAAAAAAAAATTGACCTCAAGTTTCAAATCTATAACTTTAAGTTTTCTAATTTCAATACTCTACCACCAATCAACGGCCAAGTAAAATTGTTATTCCATTCAAAATCACTAGTCAAAATTAATTTAAATATAAACCCAATTAAACCATATTATGGGAGCGCGGTAGCTATGGGGTAAACCACGTGGATACTAACTCCAAGGACCCGAGTTCGAATCTGGCTGGGCAGAAAATGGTTTAATGTTACACTGTAGCCTTGAGTTAACTCCTGTGAGTTCTGGAGTTCTCCTGGGGTCGACCCAGCCTCTTAAATTGAAAACCCTTAATTGGGTAAAATTCTGGCGGTCGAGCGTGATTCTGACAAAATCACCTCCTTGCACAACCGTTCGTTTAGTAACAGTACTTCTTTACAAAAAATTAACCCTATTAAAACCCTGATTATTCATGGTTGTAGCGGCACAGATTTTAATTTATTTATTTTTAAAACCATATTGTACACCCTTTTCGGCTAAACGCCTCATTTTATAAGTTTCTTTAATATTCTTTAAGAAAAGAGGTTATACTTATAATTAATTTGAATAATATACCCTAACATTGAAATAAAATAACCCCTGGGAATATCTGAATTAAATACCTCTTAAGAAAAAAAAACAAAAAAAACAAATATTATCAATGGAAAAAACTTCAGGTCATAACAAAAACAAAAATGTCAAAATAACATGGGGATACATGTTTTTTACCGTTGCACTTTGAGTAATGGTGATCACTTCCCTGTTTTTGTAATGAAATTAATTTTGATTGAATTGTCAGTTCAATATTCTAACTTGAAAACTGAATTTCCTCTTGTATAGATCTACGAAACACCAGTTGAAAAATGCCAATAAAAAATAAAGAATTGAAAATATATAGGATATTATCTCCAAGGTTAAGTAAAATGTTGACATGACCAAACTCGGGCCTTTTAATAGAATAAACAAAAATAAAATTTATTTTATCTATATACTTCGTCGTCCATATTGTCATCAAAGAATTATTTTTTTTATAACTGCTATAAGTTGGATGACTCCGGAAAAAACCTTTGAAGGGAAAAGTGAAAAAATAAAATAAAAATTAAGGAAAGTCTTGAGTAACGCGATCCTTTTTGTAACCTGAAGTTGGGCAACTTTCCCCTGCAGATTTATGCTTCCGGCCAAGTTTCCCCTTAACTGCCGGATAGCAGTATTTTTATTGTCAGTTTACGCCGTTGGCAGTGAGCATTACGTATTGACGCTTGTGAAAAAAAACAATTCAACTTTCGACAAAGTCATGAATATTTCTATCACGACTTTTTGGTTCAAGGTTCTATAACTGTACGAGGTTTAGGGTATTTTATATGCAATCCCTTCAAAAAGTACTAAAATCCTTCACAATTTACTGCATTGTGGCTTTGCTTCGTAATGTAAAACTTTGTGATAAAATAAATCTGTGTTTAGGTGGAGAAAGACATTATCAATTTAGCATAATTTTTTTTTTTTCAATTTAAATCATAACTTTATTTATTGATAGCTATTACAATCTGCCACAACTTTGTTGGGTAATATGAAAGTGTAGTGACAACTGATGACATTCATACTAAAATTAAATAAGAGTAAAAATAAATAAATAAATGAGAAAAGTACATACAAATAAATAAAATCTCTCTAAATATATAAAAAAAGAAAATGAACATAATCAAACTATCTACATGAAAAATTAAAGTATGTGAAATAATGTCCAGTCACATTTACAGTCTTATATACTTTATTATTTTTTTTTGGGGGGGGGAAGGGGAGGTGAGTAGCCGTGGGATACATGCCTTATCCCACGGCTACTCACCTCCCCTCCCCCTACTAGGCTACTTACTCCAAGGACCCGAGTTCGAATCCAACTGAGCAAAAAGTTGTTTTCTGTTACACTATAGCCACTCAACCCCAGGAGGGCTCCGCCCAGCCTCCTAAATACCCTTAATTGGCTAAAAATCTATCGGTCAAGCGTGCTTCTGACCAAATAACCTCCTTGCACAACCGTTGGTCTAGTAACTGTACTTTCTTACAAAGTACTGAACCCCTGACCCTTCACGGGTTGTAGCGGTACATATATAATTTTTTATTTTATTTTATTTTAATATAAAATATTTAAACTATCGACCTGAGGCTCCCTGAGGGTACTCTATCCCACGTGTGATCCCGCACGTGAAGTAGAGCATAGCTCGGAGCATAGCTCATCCCGGCGAATGCCCCTCACCGCGTCACTCCTAGTGAGCCAGTGGAGGCTGAGCAAGTGTGATTTAGCGTTATTATTACATTCTTTTATTAAAATCTTTTCTCTTTACTGAGAGGTATAGATGATTCCTCCTGCAGCAAACTGGTATAGTGTAGTTATATACTGTTAAACGAACAAACAATAAGTACAGTTTTATTTTGAAGAAAATATCCCTTCAAACTGTTCTGTAATGTTAAGGTAATGTCATTATCAAATTGGATGTTCATATTTTGGTAACATCAGTGGTAGAAGTGATGATAAAATAATATATATATACATATATATATAGATCAAAATTAAATTACATCACAATATTCAAACATAAATTTGATTTTAAGAATATAAAAAATAATAAATATTATAATCTGTGTATATTACTAAAAACATACAAAGAACCTGTAATTTCCAATAGGATAATAATGGATTAAAAAATAGTTATGCAAATATTATCATCAAGAAACTTTGTTTTTCAAATTTATCACTGTGTTTGTACAAAAATACATCTACTAAATTTGATGTCAAATTACAATGGTTGGATAAAAATCTGTAGAGAAACTTCTTATTGGTAGCTCTCTAATAAAATTTCTACATTAGAACTTCTTAGAGACCATCTTATTTTCAGGCGCCCCGGAGGAATGGAAGAAGAAGCAAGGCTAGAAACTAGTAGGTTTGGGATGTTATAGAGTTAATCATAGAAGGATTGGTATCTGGTTCTGGCAAAATTGGCAACATATAGAACATTGAGGTCCTGATGGATGTCTTGATCTATGATAAAGGGTAAATGTGATTTGGTGGGATTTATTTCAATCCCCCAGTTTTGGCACCATTCTTCATGGGTGGTGAGGATAGAGTGTAAGGATGGGTTGGGGTATCAGCTGTAAAATCTGTATAAAGGAAGGACCAATGATACTACCCTAAGGTACGCCAGCAGAATGAGAAAAGAGGGATGAATGGGCTCTGTTGTGATTTACTTGAAATAATCTGTCGGAGAGCTAAGAACGGATAATAAGGAAATATGTAGGGGGTAGGAATTGACGGATTTTTAAGAAAGATTCCCAAGCAGTACATTCCGCGCTCCAATGAAGACGAGATATCAACCACACAATGACGTATATACACACACACACACACACACACACACAATGTTTTGATAAATTATTCAAAAAGAGAAAAATAGTAAAACGAAGCGAGAGCTGATAAATAGTGTAAGGCTCAGGGAAATGATGGAATGGTAAGAATTATTACGAAATAAAAATCAGTTGAACTTTGGCCACTTTTCGCTTAATGGCATAATAAATTGCTTTTCCTTATATAATTTAATTGACTACCATTTCGTATTTAGACTTGTAATAATCAAATGTTAACCCATTTGGTATTAACAATTTGACATCAATCCAAAAATTTAGGATAGCAATATATTTTGTCATATTTTAAAATTTTTAAACATTATTTATTTAATGAATGTATGGCTGATATATGTGGTATTAATTGTAATATAGAATCATGCTTTAGAATGAAAATAAACTATTATATTTAAATTTGGTTATGACATTTTCCAATTAATAAAGACCCATGCCCTAGTGACGACTAAGTTCCAACTTAAAATAATAATCATTATGGGTCATAAATTGCCTTCTAGTCATAAATTTAAATGTCACATTAATCATAGTAATAAATATAAAAACACTTCCAAAAAAAAATTAAAACACAAAATTAATTTGTTATTTTTTAATATCAACTACCATTATTTTTTTTCAACGTTTTGGTCCTTATGTCATTATCGAGCAGATTTTAAAATTGATGTATATAGCTCTGCATTTTTTTTTAACAGGATATTATGCCCAAGTCGGTTCATAGCAATACAACTTTTATTGTAATCATATTAACGATTAAATACATAAGCCTTTTTTTAATCATGCTTTCATTGAAAAAAAAACATCTTCACCTTCTCTTTCGTTCATGAGAAAACTTAGGCTTATATTTTAATATCTAAAATGATTGAAATGAAAATGTAATTATTTATAAATCGACTTGAGCATAATAGTATGTTACAGAATTAAATTTAAAACATGTATAAATCAATTATAAAGTTTCGTAGCAATAACTTTAGGTCATAATGGAGAAAAATAATGATTGTTGAGAGAATGGATCTGATTAAGTTAGTTTTTTAAATCTCTAAAATAAGAAATTAATGTATTATGTATTTTAAAATCAATAATTAATTGCAATATTATAAATCTTTTGATTTATATGGAGAGTGAAATAAAGTTCTAGTACTTTAGTATCGTTGAATAAAAAATATGGCCGTGGTTGAAGAGCAGCTATAAATCCACTTCCTCCTGCCAGGTTCCACTTTAACTTAACTCCCATTGCTCTTTTAAATTTAGCTCTATCTGCTTCGGCTATTAGTTACTGCTAAACACCTGCCACCTTTGACAATCAGTTGAAGCCCGCATCCTGGAAACGAGATTGTGGGAGTGAATAATTTGAGGAACAGTTTTATAACTTAACCTAATAAAGTGATCAAAACTTAGCGACCATTCTCAATGGAATTATCACATAAAATAAATAATATGAGCTAAGCAATTTTAAAATGTAATATAATCAAAAAAGTTCTTAATTTAATATATTTTATCGAATATAAACCCATAGACTATCTTGAATTTGAACGCATGCAGTCTTTTCTTATATAACATATATTTATGCTCACATATTCATCATTGAATTTTCAGATGACGTTTAAGGCGTGGAGTTGAAAATTCAATTAGGAGATGAGTTCAAATTTGAAACTTTTTTTAGGAAACAAAAAAAATTTGCTTAATTCAGAAATTTGTCCACTACTGAAGTACGCTTGAGTTCTAAAAATGTACAAAATCCAATCTAGTTTTACGTTCAAAGTTAGGTTTGAACTAGAGAAGATGGGTTGAATGGAGAAGAAGAGATAAATGGTTTGTTATATGGTAGTGTATTAATTG
>NW_027110416.1:664314-668526 GCF_000696795.3 Halyomorpha halys
AAAAAAAAAAGTAATTGTTTTTCTTTCACTCATTATCTTTTTTCTCTAAATGATTAATTTATTAAATCTTATAAAGCAACAGTTACACCTGCTAATTGTAGTAGTTTAGTTATGATATTTTATTTTGTGATATTTCGGAGTAATAAATAAAAAAACCAAAAAATAAAATAAGACTATATTGATATTATAGTGGATTGTAAAGTGTATAAATTAGCGAGGGGATAAGTTGCTATGCTACTAACCAACGACCCGGGATTGAATCCTGTTGTGGAGATAATTATTTATTTTGTTACTGTTACCGTTTGTAAATCTTACGGGTTCTGAAGTCTTTTATTTGTAAATGGGTGTAACTAGTTTACTCAAAATTGTTAAAAACCTTTTTCCACAAAAAAGAAAAATCAAGGATATAAAATAAAAAAGATCTATAGCGAAAAATTTGCTGATATATTTAAGGCATATTTCTACAATTTTGTGGAAAACGATTTAGAATAAATTAGTTACATTAATGTTCAATTAAATAGATTTTATAAATAAGGAAATCCAGAACGAATTCAGTTGTTACCTGAGTTGTAAATTATTTTTGTCATAAAATTTAAATTCGCAAATTTTTTTTTGGTTCAGAGGGCATCATACTATTGATCTATAAAGTGTTGAACTTTGCTTTATGTTGATTTCGGCGAAAAAGTGATTTTTTTTTTTTAAATCATTTTAATATAGCGATAACAAATAAACAAATAATTGTATTCCTGTTATTCATTTACCGGTGAGATGAACAGACTGAAAAAATTGGTGTGTGGAATATTGTTTAATATATAAGCGGTTTCTATTAGGTGAAGTGGATGGTAGTGATAGCGGAGAGCAGTGTATACAGTGGCGCACTACATTGCTGCCACCCCCAACTGTCTACCCCACGCCCTATTGCTCCCTCTTCATATTATTTCCTCATCTTTACTGGCCCTCCAAGGCTTTCATTTTCTGAGGCTATTGTGCTCAACATTCAGTTTGGAGTTGAAGGCCTTCCTTAGAGAGAAAAAATAATTTTTATTTCAGACTCTTAATAAAATTTTCTCCGTCTATTATAATAATGATTTTGATTAGGGTTCATAGAAAACTATATTTAGTTTTGATTTTGCCTCGAAATTCTACAACTTAGAAATTGAAATAATTATGTAACTAGGATAAATTTTCGAAAATTAATATCGTAGCTCTTTTATCAAAAATTTATTTTCTGCAAAAGCCTGATAATTACTTTCACCTACCTATATATGGAATATAAAATAGGGGGAAGTAAGCGATGTTAAAAATTTTTGAATTAGAATTTTTACCGGATATACACGTTTTAAGGCCCTCTGAGTTCAAACGCCAAGTCTTGCAAAATGTATTATGGTTGCAGTACCAGCCTATATCAAAAGCGAAAAGTCGTACGATACAGAAATTGAAGACAGTGGAATGTTGAAGCAACCATGTCGATAAAATCTATTATCCTAAATTCCCATTTATATATTTTTTTTATTCAATACTAGATTAGCCTTGTGGGCCTTACATGATTGATACAACAGTTACATTTTTTTTTTAATAGTTTATTATGGTGGGTATAGTTTCGTACAAAAGATAACCCTAACTAGATACAACGTTATGAATTAAAAAAGAAAAATAATAATACTTGATAAGAGGGAAAAGTTGTTTTTAAAAGAAATAGATCATTCAACCTAAGAAAACAAACAACTGCCTTCTAATGGGGAAAAAAGTTGATTTGAAAAAAAAAAAAAATAAAATAAAGAAGTTATGTGAATAATAGAATTGATAAATACAGAATTTATAACACTATGTCCTGCAGCAGCCTGAGCTTCAGTCTTTGGGTTGAGGTTGGGTTTCCCAAGTTGTAGGTCACTGCTCCTTTGTCTGTAACTAGGAGTGGAACTTCATTATGTTATCCTCCATTGGCTCCATTTGCAATTCCCGATGCAATTTACCATGTTTATATTATTAATTTTAGACGTTTTAGTTCGATTTTAAAGAAAATGGCCTTAATAATATTGATTAAACTCGCTGAATCGATGTACCATTAATTGGTCATTAATATTAGATATCAGGTAAGTTTTATTCTAATTGAAATAGTTTTACTGCGCTTGCATGACTAATTTTCAAAATGGCTTCTTCTAAAGTACCTTTAATGGAATTATTTTAACATATTTATTAATAGTAATAAACGGATGAATATAAAATATGAAAATATTTAAAAATTTATATAAAAAGATAAGAGTAAAGATATTTTTTCTATGTTGAAACCCATTTCCATAAAAAATAATAATAATAGTATATAGTAGTAGCATAAATTGTAAAAGCCAAATATTAAAAAATATATATTTAACAGAGGAAGGAGGACAACGGATTCTACGCAAGTGACGCGAGGAAGCAGGGTCTATTCCTTTCATAGGCTTGGCATCAGGGATATGACGGCTGTGCAAGTTGAGGCGTAGATCCCATAGCGCTCGGTTCGGAATGTTGTGGGTTCGATTCCCATCTGCGGCAGTTAATATTTATTTTTAACGAAAAATGAATCTTGACACCTTGGTTAGTACGCTATGCCAACTCTTGTAGCCACCAGGGGTTGGCAAAGGTCCACTAGGCAGACTTTCCGGACTTGTTCCTCCCACCAAATACCAATACCAATACCAGTAGGCGTGGCATCCGGTGCACCATATTTGTAGTTGACAGTTAGAAGTCATTGCCACACCCCGTATGCAAGAAATGGATGATTAAAAAAACATTTTATTGTTAATATTAAATATTCTAAAAAATATTTGTACAAAGTTGAAAAAAATGTGTCAATATCTATATATATAAAAGAAAATGGTTTAAATCTTTGTCTACTTTTTTTTTTCAAAATGTGTCGTGTCGCCATGGGAAAGTTTAAAGCTACTAAAATCTCCAATTTCTCTGGTAAAAATAAAAATTATGAACAAAATTAAACGTAGATTGATCTATGTTTTCTTTTTTTGTTCGGCTGCAGAAGTTTTTGTATTCCTGATTAAATAATGATCAGTATTCTAACTTTTTTTTTTTTTAATAACTTTTTCGTTATATCAGAAACAATTATTTAATGGAATCAAAATTTATACTTTAATATTTTACTTAAAAGAAATTATTTTTTATTAACTGTTCCCAGAAAACATTAATTGAAAGTTAATTCAATTTTATATTCCCTCGTTACTTTTTAGAACAGTGAATATATTTTGGGATGAAATGAGTCCTAACAGAACAGAGAAATAAGTATACTAAGAATACTAAATTAAATGATAAAATAATAATACTAAATTATCGGAAATAATATTTATTAAAACTTCAAATTTCTTTATATTTGTGATTAAACAAACATTTTTACGGATAATCACATTATTGAGCGAAATTTCTATTAATTTCAATGTAAAGTTGCCTTCAAGGGGCGAGGCCTAATCACCACCCATGGGCGTCATTTTTTCTTAGAGAGAGAGTTCAGTTATGGCATCTCTCTGATAAAGACGTAGGTTGTAATAGATAATCATAAAGCATACATTAAATGGATAATAATAAATTATGCATAAATTAAACGTCTGCTCTTACAGGAGTTTACTGTTAAATTAGCAGGGGCATGGGGAGTTGGTTCTTCAGTTTCATCGGTCTGATTAATGTTTTCATGTCAGAATAATTATTAAATGACTAGTTTTTTTTTTTTATTTCACTTTACCTATAAATGAGCCTTTCACTTGATAGGATGACTAACTTCATTAAATCTTTATTAGTATTGTCAATATTGATTCTATAACAATTTAACATAGAATATACTTTTTAACAAGAGTAGAATGTAAATTTTAGTAAACTATTATATTGTTATATTTCCGACATAATTTTGCAGATATATAAAACATTTTAATTCATAAAAATTTTTTGAGGTTAATAAACTTCCAATTGAATGTAATTTATATTAAATTGTCATATTATAATTACATTCATGTACTTTAAACCTAATAATTTGAATTTCATACAGGAAATCATGTCACATCTTTACACTATTCTCACTTTTCGACCATTACTTATTTGTGCATTCTTCACTTCTCCTTAGCACAGCCATTACACTATATTTCTTGCTACCTCTTTGGACCTAATCTCATGTCCAATGTGCTGCTTGGTTACCTCCCTGTTTGTTTTTTTTATGGTCCTGCTTTGTATTTA
>NW_027110416.1:668751-684457 GCF_000696795.3 Halyomorpha halys
TCAACAAATTTTTATGAATTGACTTACCAAACTTCCTAAAGAGAAAATCCAGAATAAAACATTTTATTTTAGGAGAAAAAAGTTGACCGCATGAAATAGATTTTAAGAAGATAGTCCGGGTTAATAAAGTCAATAAAGGTATCAAAATAGTAAAAGAAAACTATTTATTGTTAACAAACGTTTCGCCCAAATTTGCAGGGCTTCGTCAGGGCTGTCAGATTGAAATAGATACCTGAACCAATTTCAATCTGACAGCCTTGACGAAGCTCTGCAAAGTGGGGCAAAACGTTAGTTAACAATAAATAGTTTTCTTTTATTTTGATACCTTTATTGACTTCCACCCGGACTATCCTTCCTACAATAAAACATTTTAAGAATAATGTTAAAATTTCGCAATAGTAAATATTATTAAAAGCTAGTTAAGCTCCTAATTATTTTTTTTTTCTTACCTCCTTTAGTCTATTTAATATTTACCGAGATAAATCTACATATATACGTACACCCTTTCTTTGCCACATGGCATAATAAGGGATTGGAATTTAAATCCCCCACAATAGCCGAGTGTTCTAGCACAATCTGAAATAATATAGATTATAGTGATTTATATAGACAAATATGTTCAAAAATTTGCAAGAATCAATTCCTACTCACAGTAGGAGCTAAATAGAGTGATGAGCACACTGCACCAGATTTTTAAAATTTATTTTTAATTAAAATAAATTAGAATTATGATCAGTACAAAATTAATTATTTATAATTAAACACACATAAAAAATAATGAACCAACCAAGTTTTTTGTGACATTGTACTTTATAAGTTTTTCTACCTTTTTCAAGTAATTTTATCGCACTACATTAACCCAAGATAATATTAGATATAGATATTAGATATAGATTCGCAACAAAAAAACGAAGGCTTCCGTTTTTTTGTTGCCAATTGAAAAAAAAGTCGATATAACTATCGATATAGATCTCAAAATAAAATAATATTAGCTGAATTATTATTGCATACAAAGATTACATCAACAATTTATTTCTGTACTTCGGAACTAAGGTATCTCTTTCTACATCTAGTTAGTATATAATTGTGATATACAGAAACGTTGTATTCGAAGTTCTCATTACTTTGAAGGACATGCATTATTGTGATTTAAATACATAAAATCAATAAACCCTAATGCGAACCTAATGTTAGTAGCAAAAATGTGACAGACTACATCTCTTAGAGAGCATTAGAGTTGACATAAAGTCAGGTAAGTTAGAAGTCCAATTAGTGCCAGCTGTTACTGCACAGGTTTCGTTCTATATTTCTCCTTTTCCTGACCTATTTTCGATAGCCTTTGCTTTAACACGGGTTGTCTACATACTTACTATTTACTCCGCAAGAGAAAAACGTTTTTCTGACCTATATAAATATTGAAAATAATGTTTTATAGTAAAAAATAATGGTCACGTGTTTGTGCTGCAACTAATTATAAATCTTTATAAGATTTAAGATATATAAGGTAAGTATAAATATTTGTTTATTCCGACAATGGTAATTTCTATCATTTATTTTATATATAAAGTAATTAAGGTCACTAGTTAAGTTTTTATTTTGTTAATTTGGTGTCGATAATTGTGTATCTTGCGTCAATCGAAAGTATTTTATTGTGCCTGTTCGGGTCAAACTTCGTTATTTCAGAAAGCATTAGGACATAGACCACAACTGAGTATAAAAGTAATTTCCGCTGATTTCGAACAGTTTATACACCATTTATTTACAGAGATTGCAAAAATATTTACAATTTTTGCAAATATTACGAGACAGTTTATGAAATGTCATGTTTTGCTAAAATGGCTGTATCGTCACCGAAAGTTGCTTTGAGAATATGCTCCATTGTGGAAAAATCGGAGAATGACCTAATCACATTAAGGATAATTAATATATTTTTATTTATTTATTGAAATTTCCTACAGAGTAAAAAAAAAATACATGTTCAGTAAACGCAGTCTGAGATTAATTAAAATCTGCAGTGATTGAGGTTTTATAAAAAAACAGGTTCTGGATTTTTCCTGGAGTGGATTGTATCTGAAGGATTTAAATACAAATGAATCAGAGCCAAATATTGATATGCTTCAATTCCTTTATAATTTATGTCAATTAGTCATATAATAGTTCAACCTAAAGTGATTACAATTTGAATTAGTTAGGTTTTTTGTATTTTGATTGTTGATCATTGATTAATAAATTATATAACCATTGGTGGTGGACTTATACTATTGAGATATTCTGTGGAGCTTGAAGATTAGCTACTTTGTTGTGCTTGGTCCTTTCATCCCGATTCCGTTACCTTCCTGGCTGTGTTGATTAAACTATTCACTCATCCTGAGTGTTAGTTGATTACCAGCAAAATGTAGTTGTCTTTGATAGCCTGTGTTTACGCATTCATGTTTTGATATCACTAATCTAGTACCTGCTTTCTTGCTCATGGATACTACTTACTGCTTCTTTTTTCTCTCACTAGATGGTAGCATATTGAGCTGGTATTCAATATGTTTGAGCGGGCTTCCTTAAACACAACAAGGAAATTTGATAAATGCTTCGGAACACATGATGACTATGAGACGAAACCATCTAATGGTGATACTTCAATCATTGATTTAAATTAGAAGATCCCGTGGTCATCTTCTTGACACTTGATTAAGAACTAATAGGTTTGGATGAATAAGAGTTTTGGAATAAAATGACGTATATCTATTTGCTTTCAAGTCTGCAACGTGTGGGATGTTGAGGTCTTTATGGATGAGTTTATTTGTGTTGTAATTAGCAGCAAGGATTTTATGGAGAACTTTGATTGTAAGGATTTGATACGAAAGGAATTTAATTATTAGGTGGAGCCCCAAAACTCAATCCCGTATGTCCAAATAGGTCTGATTATGATAGGGTTTATGATTTTTTTTGTAGCTAATACGAAGTTTAAAGCGTTTGTCACGTAGGTGTTGTAGTAATCGAAATTTACGAGTAGTTTCTTGTCGTTTCTGTCAAGTATGGGGATTCTGTTGTTGCGAATCTGTTCAACAGGCGTCAGTGGGTATAAAAATAAAATACACTGTAGGGCAGAAGAGGTTTACAACGAAGATTAAAGGTAATCTGTTGTCATTCGTTAGGATTTATTTTGATTCTCTAGTCTTGACACAATTCTTCAATGAATGCTATGTGTGACTGCAGAGTAATAATTAATATTAAATTGAATATAATTAATAGAGGCACCAGTATAGAACACAACGGATCTCAAGTTCTGCTGTTAAAGCCTGAAGTATCTATCGCCTCAATAAGGCTTTAGGTAATACGTTTTGCGAAGAACTGTTTTCATTTCGTAAAGAATTTTATTCTTTCATTGTTCGGATCCTATCTCCGTTCTCGAGGGAGAGCTTCGTCGATCCCAGTTCTCCTTTATTTATGTTATGCCCACACTCTTTTGAGGAGTTAATGCCATACCGATTTCTTTGAACCTTCTCTGTCCTGCATGCCACACGTTAGTACTGGCATTCGGTGGGGAGAACAAGTCCGGCAAGTGGGTCTAGTGGTCCTTTTTGCCAACCCATGACGGCTATCTCGGTTGCCGCCGCGTACTAACCAAGGTGGAGTGTCAAGATTCATTCTTCGGGACCGCCGAAATATAAATGTAAAATAAACTGCTCCAGTTGGGAATCGAACCCACAACGTTCTGAACCTAGCGGACTTGGAGGACCTGCGCCCCAACTCGCACAGCCGACACGTCCCTATGCCACACGTTACAAAATAACCTACTCTAAATTGCATCCATACAATATTATGATAATAACACTCATATACTCCGATACCCTTAACACTCCACGAACATGAATTTATTTACAAATAGTTATGCCAAAGGCAAAATTCCTAGTTATAGAATTTCAACATAGTGTACATTGACCAACTGAGCATACATCGGCGGTCACTCACTCATTCACTCAATCACTCATTAGCACTACAGATGTCCCAGCTGCGGTAACTTCAGCCCGTCACTTCCAATGAGTCGAAACTAGGACCTATTGGCTAAGTTGAGTTTAGACACCACCAGGTGTCAAATTACAGGTGCGGTCCTCTCACCACATGCCTCAATATCCTCCCCCTATATCCATTGAATTATGTATGAGGTTACTACTGCGGCAGTACTGTCCACAGGGCATAGCGTCATGAGATTCCTTGCTCGAAAAGTTTACTTTTATATTAGCCATAATAAGGTTTAAAAAGTTTTATTAGATTACGTTTATTATAAACGATACTGCAATAACCTCAGAAACAACTACCATTTTACCTTCAGGTATTCTGCTGGAAAAAAAATATAATGAATATTTTAAAGATCCAAGAAAAAGTTTGTATAGTTGCACGCTATTCCTAAGTTCTGGCCCATATTTTTGGCTTTTTTTTCTTGTATAAGATAAACAAGTTGCTATGAAAATATAAAAGAAACAAAGTATAAATATAGATAAACTATGCAGTTCATAAAATAGTGTTTAAAAAATAGTTTGTATAAGTTAGCTCTTATGATTGGCTAAATGCTAAAACCAGTCGACATTGTAAATAAAAAAAAAGTTTTTCGTGGTTCTACTGTAGTTTCATATATGAAAATATATTATTACAAATTCAGATATTTTTAGGATACCTTTTCTGGAAATTCTCTATACATATTTTTTTTAAATATTGAATAATTTAATGAATTAATTATAGTATAAAAGACGAACACATAAAAACAATTATAGGCTTTAGTTCAATTTATTAGACTATACTAACGTATATAATATTTTTTAAATAGAAATGAAAAAAATATTCCTAAAATTGTTATTTATATAAAGCACAAAAAATTATGAAGGTAGATTTTGTTTAAAAATTGTGATCACCAATGAGCTATTGATTAAAGTGAATAAAATAAGAGTACAAATGTTTGTAAGTAGAAGGACATTATTTAAATAGAAAATAAAAAATAAATTGAGTGATATTAATTAATAAATATATATATTTTTATGTTTATTGAATTGGGTATAATAGCCTGCAGTATAAAAAATATCATTACTTGGGTACTTCGAGTTTTTAGGTTTGATAGTAAAATTACAGTGTTATCGCGATGAGTGAAATGTAAGTAAATAATATGAATATTTCAGGACTCTTTGATAGTTGCCTAAGGGCCGAAACGTTGGAGGAAAATAAAGAAAAGGATCAAAAGAAATTGAATATAAATTGATATAAAGCAGGTAATCTTGACCGAAAAATTAATTTAAATGAAGGGAAAATGATTGGTGGTACGATCAGTGAGCACACATAAGAAAAAACTTATTCATTAGTGCCATCGTTTCGACCAGAATTTCAAGCCTTCATCAGAGCGAAGAACAAAAAACAAGATAACAACTATAATGAAAAAAAAAATAGAAAATACAGTATGATTTGAAAATAACTTAAAATATAGTTACAAAAAATAGTATTATATGAAAATGTATAGTTTAAGTATTATAAGAAGATAAAATCTATACGTGAAAAAGTAATAATTAAATTAGGAAAGAGGAAAGATTAAAAAAATAAAATAAATATGAAAATCTATTAAGTCAATATATTTACAAAATAAAAATTACATAAAACTAAAGTTATGAAAAAATCGGGTACGAATTAGTGTTATTAATGTATTTTCGATGATTCGAATTTCCGTCGTGGTTTAGTAGAGTTTGAAATTCTGAAACAAAAGATTTGACTGCAATAAAATTCGGTCTCTACTCATATTATTTAATTTCACAGTTATAAGTGTAAACAAAAATCAATAATGTACAAATAATACAAAAATAAAAGTTTAATATCGGTTTGTGCAGTTTTATGAAAAACTTAATTTTTTCAACTTTTCATATTTCATCTTACAGCCCTTATAAAATTTAATTAGTAAATATTAAAATAATATAAATATCACAATAGATATAAATGTTTGATAAATATGAAAATTACTCCTTTTGGCTCATATAATTTTTAAATTTATTTCTTTTATTAATTACATAAATTTCATTTCTCACTTTTTGTTTCATAGCTTTAATTTTAAATAATTTTTTCGTAGTTTTACAAACTAGATTTCCTTATTTATATTCATCTTTCTTTACTCCTTTGGGCTCATATAAGTTTATATTTTATTTCTTTTATTAATTACATATATTTTATTTCTCACTTTTTTGTTTCATAGCTTTAATTATAAATAATTTTTTTTCTTAATTTTAAAAACTAGATTTCCTCATTTATATTTCTTTACTCCTTTGGGCTCATATAACTTTATATTTTATTTCTTTTACTAATTACATATATTTTATTTCTCACTATTTTATTTCATAGCTTTAATTATAAATAATTTTTTTCTTAATTTTAAAAACTAGATTTCCTCATTCATATTTCTTTACTCCTTTGGGCTCATATAACTTTATATTTTATTTCTTTTACTAATTACATATATTTTATTTCTCACTATTTTGTTTCATAGCTTTAATTTAAAATTTTTTTTTTCTTTGTTTTACAAATTATATTTCCTCATTTATATTCATATTTCTTTTATCCTTTTGAATTATATAACTTTATATTTTATTTCTTTAATCCTGTAATTTTACTTTCATATTTAATTACTTGCATATACGTTTTTCTTCCCGTTATTTCCGTAACGATAATTTGAAATAAATGTCATTTTGTACATATATATATTCACTAATTATATATAAATAAAGAGGATTTGAAAATTAAAAAAAAAAAATATTCACTAATTACTTTATTACTCTATCCAGGCAAATATATCCCATCATTGTTGACACCACCTTCAGCGGACCATTCTTATTGCCAACCGGCAACCATTCTTATAATGCCATCCCGGAAAAACAAGATAATGAAATAGCCGGTATATGTATATATGTGTATATATTTATATATATATTTGTAAATGCCTTTTTCTTTGTTCGAGGAGGTAAGAAAAAAAATCACTAATTAATTGTTTTTTTCTGCTTAGAGGGATCGAAAAAAAAAAAATTACTTACTAGAATTTCACATGTATTTTAATTTTTATTCTTTCCTCTTTCTTAATGTTAATATTACTTCTTCACACATTGCGTTATCTTCTTCTAGTACTTCGACAATACATTTTCTTTTGACACTATTGTTGTTATATAGTGTTACTTTTGTCAATCTATAATGTTAGTTATGTTCCAAACTATTTATTTATACTGTATTTTTTTCATTATGGTTGTTGTCTTGATTTTTTGTTATTAGCTTTGATGAAGTCTTGAAATTTTGGAATTAATTTTTAAGTTTGTTTATTTTTTTTTTTGTTCACTGACGGCACTCCCTCAATTATATATATCCACGTTCAATTATTAACTCATTTTGAAAATTAATATGTAGTATATTATAAACTAACAATATTCCTACCGAGTTAGGTAAGTTATTTTTTACGATTTGTAGAGCTGTTTTATTTTTATCAAACTTAATAAATCTAATAGTAAGTTATAATAGAATAGGAGTAGAAAATTTGAGGCCGTCAACCCGGATGCTTGGATGTCCCATTCCTCTGAGAGAAAAGTAATTTAAAGTTTGTGATCGGTCCCGGTGATCCTATTAAGGAAAAGAATAACCAAAGACGTGAGATCGATTTTACATCAGCCAGCGAACTAATGTTTAAAAAATATACGTATTACATTTATGTTTTTACAGTTAATAATAATAATTTATTTATGTGTTTATGGGGCAACCCCCGTACAATTAGAGCTTGTCTGTGACATACATGAAATAGATAATCAGTTGTAGTAATTTTACAAACATTATGAGTAAAAGATCATTTATATAAACTAATAAAAACAATATACCCAAGCTGGGCTATCCACATTCGTTAGAATAAAATAGTAAAACAAAAACGTCACTTCTTATTTAATGATATTAAAAGACAAAACAAAAACTATATCTCCTATTGGGACGATAGGTGTCCAGCTCTGAGCAAAAGGTTTTGCGTTACATATATAAAATACAGTTTATGGTCCAATCCTGAGGGTACAAGCAGAAATTCATACAACTTTAGACTTAGGCTAATATCGCTTAGCTTCGGCATGTATTGGTTTCGGTTCTCATGATACTCGAGGAAATTTGTTAAAAATGGAAACAATGTTCTAGGGCCGTTTCATCACAAGGTTCCAAGGTATATTTGTGTAGACCAACATTTAGAGTAATTGGATATTTACCGGAAAGTCGTAGTTGGGCAATTATTCTCAAGTGGGGGCATAGGGCACCTGATTTTTAGGTAGCTTTGAGAAGGATCCGTTGTAATGCAGACTCCACCGTAGCACGGGTTATAGGTCGATTCTCGTAATAACAGGTCTTTATCCTTGACAAATTCCCTCTCTATCCAAGATCTCCCCTATTCTAACTTTGATCCTTATCGGTTCATTAAGTAGTATCGGGTCAAACATTGCGAAGCTCTCCAATATTTTTCTTATCTGCGTTACACAGTTATATTGCAGACTCAAACGGTTGTTACTGTATAGCTGCAGTAGCTTTAAATAACATTGTTTCACGAAGCGAGTACAACTCATGTAAAGTATTTTTATTAGCCAGGACAGAGTTTACTTCAAAACGTGATATTCCACAGGAATGGGTGCCACTTTTAGTCTTACCATATAGTGTGGGGGGTTTCGTTGCGAACACAGTAGTCTCTTGTAGTACCTAGCTTGTATATTTTCCAATTCCTCTATGTCCTTCACTGCCCAAATAGGTGCAGCGTAGAGGATACAACTCAACATAGTCGATTCGTATAGTATGTTTTTAGAGTTATTTTTATTTTAACCACATTAGTTATATGATGTATAGTGACTTCATTTTAAGGATTTCTCATAATCCACCCCTTTTAAGAAGCAGTAAGTCAGAAAATGTTTAAATATTATTATGGCTGTGAGATGAAATATGAAAAATTAACTTTTTCAGAAAACTGCACAAACCTATATATATATTTATCTTTTATTTGTAATTTTTGTACATTATTGATTTTTTTTTATCTAATCATAATTGTAAAACTATATAATATGAGTAGAGACGGAATTTTTGTACAATTGCATCAGAATTTAAGATTCCACTAAACTACGACGGAAACTCGAATCATGGAAAAGACATTCTAATAACACTAAATTTTATTTTGCACAAAAATGCAGGTTTTGGGGTTTTTGTCCTTTTTGAATTTTTTTACAAAATTGTACGTTTTACTCATTTTCGGCTAAATATTAATTTTTGTTGCATAAAATTAAATGTCTCATATAATATATTTATTCATATTTTTATTTTTTTTTTTTAACCTATGGTTTAAAATTGATAAATTTGAAGTACAGTAATGCATAATTAAAATATGAAGAGTCGAATTCAACCTAAAAAAAAATTAAATAAAAAAAGAACAAGTAAAGACAAGTGAGAAATATTCTTGGAATTGTATTAACTAGGGATTTTGGGTTCATTTAAATTCATCATACGACATTTGATGCAGAATGAATGAATGAGTTCCAGAAGGTGAGCTGTTTCATATACCTGGGAACTGAAGTGAACTGCTAAAACAATATCTCTTAAGAGATTAGCAGAAGGATCGCTGCTACTAGCCGATGCCGCTTTGGGCTGGCAGGACATTCCAGAAGCGAGTTGCTCTTTAATGGGGCCAAGGTAAATCTCTATAAAACACTTGTACGTCCCATTGTCAAACACGGATCCGAGGCTTGGGCCTTCACTAAAGCTGATGAAGAGCTGTTAGAGAGGGCAATGTATGGAGAAGAAAGAAGAACGCGGAGCTATCGGCTTTGTACGGAGACAATGATGTCAAGTTTAGGTTGGGTAGACTCCGATGGGTGGGTCATGTGGCGAGGATGCGTGGCGATGATATTCCAAATAAGGTACTGTCCGAGCAACTACATGGAAAGAGAAGAGTAGGGAGGCCGAAGATGGGATGGTCGGACTCTGTATCAACGGATGCCCGGGTCCTTCTGGGAACCCGAAAGTGGAGAGTTGCAGCAGAAGGCCTGACGGAAGCTACTAGAGGAGGCCCATGCTCGGTAACGGGCCGTCACACCTATTATAATGATTACGAGGGGTTTCGGGTAACTATGAAAAAATATCTCTAAGATAAGCTTGTTATAGAGAACGTTCAGTATTAGTGTTATTAACTTGGATTCCCAGTCCAAAGAACATTCAGTGAAATTTTAGGGGAAATTAAAAACTGCTTGTGAGGATATTTAAAATATTCCTTTCTCCATATTTTTTCTTGAACTTAAGACTTTTATTACTCTCCTTTCCTATATCACAATCGTCGAAATTGGAGGATAAAAATAAATCCCAACAAATCCCATTAAGTCACCTTTACTCTTCGTCATAAACCTGCCGACTGCCCTACAGTATATTTTTTTAATGTGGCTCTTACCCCTGTTGAACAGATTCGTTATCTTGGAATACACCTTGACAAATGACTAACCTGGAATCCTCATACAACCTCCACTAAACCTCCTTATTCCTCTCGTATCCAATCCTTACAATCCAAAATTCTTTGTAAAATTCTCAATACTCCTTATTTTGTTACTAATAAAACCATCCATAAAGACCTAAATGTTCCTTATGTAACCGATATAGCCCGAACCCGATATCAATCCTTCCATTATAAACTCCCTAACCACCCAAACCCACTAGTTTCTAACCTTGCTTCCTCTTCCATTCCTGGCAATCCTCCGAGGCGCCTGAAAAGAAGATGGCCTCGTGACTTTTTATTGTAAAATGTTTTTAGAGTTCTACTACTGGGTAGTTTCTCTACATGCTGTATCATATCATTATCATTACGTCATTATGACCAAATTTACTTGTTGTATTTTTTATACAGTTGTAAATATTAATAAATATAAATAAATAAATAAAAAAAAGATTTTTATTAAAGTTGGTATGGTACAATTAAGTGGTCTTTAAATAGTCTAATTGGGTTTAAATGACGAAAAACAAAATGTAGAACATTATATTTGGATTATTTAAAATAAATTACCAGTTCCCATTATTAGTATCCCATCATCCCACAATAAACAATGAATAAATATAAAATACTCAAGAATTTGAAACATAATTAAATGAGAAAAAAAGGAAACAGAATCTAGAGTTTAAATTGAAAAAACGTCAGGCTGCTCGACCTCTTTCGCGTTAAGGGCGTTCTGTTTCCTTATCGTTTGAGAAACTGTAGTATTATTCACAAGAAAAGTTTATATTTGTTTTTAGAACTCAAGAAACCCTCAAATAAAATTTTTTATTGCAGTTAAAAGTTGTTTGATGAACACACTGCACCAGATTTTTGTTTGATATATGTAAATATAGTTCAATAATAATTTTGTTACTCATATAATTTCATGTTCATATTAAAAGTTCATATCATGCCGTCCACATGCACTCATAACATTATAGGTAATATTTGGATTAAATTAAATTGCATTGATATTGAAAAACCTCTTTTATTGAAAATAATAAACAAAAATATTAAGTTCAAGTTCTTTATGTTTAGTATGGTTATTCCTTAAATATATTTTAATAATTTAAAAAAGAAGATGGCCACGAGACCAGCTAATGTAAATTCTCATTAGAGTGCTACCAATGGGTAGTTTTTCTACACGCCTGTAACACTCCAATTTAACTTCGATCAGATTTACTAAATGTATTATAATGTACAGTTGTAAATAGCAATAAATAAATATTAAAAAATAATAATAATTTAAAACACCTCTGGTTAAAATAATAACAAAAAATGAAATATACAGGAGTCTATGATGTAATATCATTATGTAAAAACAGAATCATTGACTATTGGACAACAGAGGCCCTATTAGCTTGGTGCTATCACAGGTCACCGTGATTTACACTGTCGCAGATAGTGAGATAGTAAAGCAGTCGTATCTATCTCTATCTGCTCACTATCCCTCACCGGTCATCTCTCCTCTCTGTCTATAGCACTAGCCGGTTACTGCTTCTCCTGGCAATAAATTGGCTGTTACTGTGTAGTTACTATGGTACCACTCGATAAATTCTACTGAACATAGTCCATTTTTATTCAAGTTGAACGGCCAAGTATGAAGTGAGAAAAATGCATTAGGTATAACGAATATGACGGGTCCTTTATGCATATTGGGGTATCTTGTATAAAGTTGTATCTTAGTTAAGAACTAAACATATTTTAAACATTGTACCTCAGACGTAAAAGACACTGTCGCACTTCCTGAAGTTTCGGAAAAATTTGAAATAAATATCGCAATGTTAAAATTAATAGAACTTTGAAATCATGAATTCGTCGTTGCACATTTTTTTTTGCCAAGGATTTTTTTTTTTTATTATTGGATGAACAGGGAGTGGTCAGAGATATGGGATTTGAAAGTTGGAAGGATATTGGAATAATAAATAACTGAAAGAATAGAATTTAAACTTTATTATAGAGTGCTACCAATGGGTAGTTTCTCCACACGCCTGTAACACTCCAATTTAACTTAGATCAGATTTACTAAATGCATTATAATATACAGTTTTAAATAGCAATAAATAAATATTAAAAAAAAAAACTTTATTAAACATGTATTAAACTTGACGTTATTTAATTAATAGGCGTACCCTAATATTTGCCATTCCTGACGGTTTTATCCCATCAGCAGTCAGGTTTCCTCACCCCCGAAATCTCCAGGAGTTGGAAAAGGGACGGTTTCTTCAAAAGGGACCTCCTTCTTCAGAGGCCAAACAGAGGGCGATAATGGAGTTTACCTGAGCCCTAAAGGGCAAACACTAGACTCGGATCGTTCTAATTTAAGAAGCCCTTCATGATTCCGTCCTATCGTGCAAAGAATGTTCCCGATCGCTACTAAGTAATAGAAATGGGCAGGATGGTTTGCTTTGAGATAAGGAAACGAAATGGAAATCGGATTAACTTTGTCGGTATTAAAGAAGAACAATAAAACTCTGCCCCTTTTCCTGACTGATTTCATTCGTTCCTGACTGATTTCAATCGTTCCTGACTACATCAACGTGAAAAAAAAAATTGACTCCAGAAACTTAATTGTTTATTAATCAATAAATAATAAATAAAATTTTTAATCACGTTCTTCAGTAATCGAAAATGTGAATATTAATATTTAACACAAATGTTTTTAACTCTATTCTTTAGCTTTCAGGGATTTTTTTTTGTCAATCCTCTATTTGCAGAATAATTGTTCCTTCATTAAGTAACAAAGAAATTGTTGAAATTTATTATAAATCTTTCTAAATTATTGTATTTTCAACATTTATCCAAATGCATTCCAACTAATGGTATGGTTTTAACATGAGCGAATGTGTACAATTTTTTACATTTTATATTGCTACAAATGCAAGAAAGAAATAAAAAATTCTAAAAAAATTTAAATTGTTACTTTCTGTCGATCTACAGTCTGGAACTTCATACTTGCCTCTTCTTAATTAACAAGAGCTAGTCAGTAAAGATTTGGACAACCGATTAGTTCAGAATTCAGCTGTATAAATCTGCCAACTTTGGAACACACTAAATAAAATACTATGAAATGTCGATGGCCAACTTAACTTCTCTGAGTTGGAAACAGTTCATTATATTACAAACGTATAATTCCAGATTTGTCTAAAAGGCCTTCCTCAATTATATTATACGATCGTATTAACATAATAAATAAGCTCTAAAATTCTCTATAATGTTCTTTCGTATCCGAAAAGTGGGAAATTAATATTTAACACAAATGTTTTTAATTCATGCCTGTAACTTAAAAAAAAAAATCTATTTCTTTTTCAGGAAATAACTATTCCTCTATCACTGAATTATTGTTCTTTATCAAGTGATCTCTGTCCTTGTATCCAACTGAATGGTGTATGGTGAAATTGGAGTTTTATCTGTCCATCGGAGTAGTGAAAATTGAAAGGTTGCAATAACGTTTTTCTATCTTAGTCCGAGATTTTTTGAATTTTTAATAAATACTTTTCAATTTTAATATATTTTACCGCTATGCCGTCTAAAATAAAATTCATAAACTGGTTTCTTTGTAAATATTATATGAAGGAAAACAGAAAAAGGTGTAAACATTATTTATTATGATTGAATAAGTAAGATTATCATTGTGGACCCGGTTTCGAATTCAGCTGTCGTAGAATAATCATTTATTCAGTTACTGTAGCCTTGAGTCAACCATGTATGTAGTTTGGGAGCCCTTCGGGGTCCACCCTGCCTCAATATAAAGGGGTATCATTAATTGAGAAGTATAAATGTGACTAGTGATTATTTTTTGTTTTATTATTATTATTATTGAAAATATTTTTTTTTTTTATCATGTTCATAGTTTGGCCTTTATCTCACCGTTTTCATATATTTAGAAAGAGATTTTTTTTATATTTATGTACACAAAACTGTTTTTTTTTTTCATTTTGTTCTTATTTGATTTTGTCATTTTTTATTCTATTACGTATGTGATCGGTTATCACTATTACCTATTGTCCAACAATGTTGTGGCAGATTGTAATATTTAGCAATAAGTATTGAAAAAAAATAAGGAAAAATTGAGCGTGATCTTGAAAAAATTATTTCCTTGCATAACCGTTGTTCAAGAGACAATGCTTTCTTACAAAATACTGAACCCCTGATCCACCATGAGTTCTACCGATGCAGATTGCTTTTTTTAATAAATAAGATTATAAAGATTTGTTTTCTCTAAAAAACAGTGAGTGTTACGCCAATTCGGGTATATTTAAGACTAAAACACATAACTGAATGCTGATATATATATATTAATATTCGCACCTACACATACATTTATACTAAGGTTGTAAGAGACTAATTAAAGGAAAAAGATTTTCAAGGCTCTGAAAATAAAATAAATAATATACCTTGTTCTAAGTTGTTATCGTAACAAGAGGCCAAGCAGTTTTGTAAATTGTTATGTTCCATTCTCCGTAGAAATGAACTCTTTTAACAGATGGTCCCACCGGGAATTGTACTCTCTAAAAGTTTTTCCTTGAAAATTTTCGGTTGTTCACGAGTTCGATGCCTGTATCTCGTTTAATTTAACCGTTTATATCTTCTCTACCACTTCTATACACCTTCTTTTAACTTCTTATAAGCGTAATATATATTATTTTCTCTTTGTTCATAATAGAGTATTTTAATTAACAGTAATCTCTAAATTTATCGCACGAATCTGTTAAATAGTTTTAAAATATTGTCTAATTGTTAGCACAATTAAATATCTCTGTGAAAGGTAATTCTTTGACCCTCGTTTTTCTATTATAAACATATTGAAGACTCAGTGTGAAACTAAGTGGCTAATAAACCTTTAAAAAATATAAATATATATTCTAGCAAAATTAAAATTTACTCCTAAATACATGTGAAATGAAAAAATAATTTTATTCTGGGACATATGTCCCCTAAGAATAAATACATGGTTCATATATTAAGATATTTATCTGGCAAGCATTTACAAGTTTTTAGATAGTAAAATGAAATTACATTGGTATATTAGCTTTACTACTGTTTATTATGTTAATCAATATATGCTTATTTATTTCATTACAATGATGCGGAGGTTTTGTTATACAATAAGTGAAGGAATAATGGAAAGAATGGATGTGGACTGGCGAATGTAGATGGAAAGAGAATTCCAGA